>NC_056742.1:76630917-76770917 GCF_019279795.1 Protopterus annectens
TAAAATGAGACACTGGTGGTTTCCCACCTATCTGTTGAAAACAAAAGGATGTAATGAATGGGTAGTGCAGATTATTCAGTAACTATTTGAGAGGATAGAAATTACTTCTGAAAATATAGTTATGGAGTAGCTTAAAATTAAGCTGTAGTTTAAAAATAGAGTGGAAATGAAAGGGAGCTATGGTTAAGAAGTAACAAGAAATATTTGGACGTACTGATAAATGCTAGAGTATTGATAAATAGGGATACTCTCACAGAACAAGAAGAGGATCAACTGCAGAATGCTAAACAGAAATTAATGGATTGGTGTGGTAATATACAGGAATGTATAAATATTGCTGTTAAGCAACTGTTTTTAGATAATAAAAGTGGAGCACAACAACTTTCAGAACAATGACTCAACCTACAGAAATGAGAAAGGGCTTTTACCAAGCGTAGGGAGTCTATAACAAGAGAGGTAACAAGAAATCATGTAGAGGTATTAGAAATATTTTAGAAAATCTGTAAAAGTCTGCATAAAGCAGATATATATGGAAAAGAAGAAAATATACAAATGGAAATGTTTATAGAAGAAGTAAATATACCAAGGTTAGAGGTAGATGAGACTCAGTTACTAATGGTTAGGATAGGAGGAGATGAGATAACTGTTGTGGTATATAACCAGTCTACAAGAGACCCCACAGAGATAGATGTTATTCCTGTAGAAGTATGGAAGATAGGAGGGAAAAAACTGATGACACCTGGAAAGTTTTGTTTAACAGTATTTTAAGAGTAGGAGAAGTACCAACATCATGTAAAAAAGCAGCAGAAGCTGTAATAGCTAAAGAAGATAAAGGTCCATTAGATCCAGATTAATGCAGGCACATTTCAATACTAAACCATGAGTACAAAGTGTCCATGTCTATAATGGCTAAAAGTAGAGCAGAAGTAATGCCAAACATAACAGATAGTAATCAGTGTGGTTTTGTGGAGGGGAGACTAACATTTGAGAACAGTAACAGAACACTGATGATCCAGAGGGAAGCAGAATGCCATTGTTGTTGATGGGTCTTGATTTAGAGAAAGCATTTGGGAGAGTACGTTTGCAGTTTTTGAGCAGGGCAAAAGAAGCATTTGCATTTCCTGAAAAAAATATATGATTGATTTGTAGAATAAATAAAGGATGGGAGGCAAAAAGTAAAGTGGGTGGGGTTGTCTGTGATAATTTATGCTTGAGCAGAGGAACCAGGCAGGGATATTCGCTTTCCCCTTTGTTGTTTGCATTATATTTAGAACCATTGGCAAAGAAAATAAGGGCCTCAGAAATTCAAGGATGTAATTGGTATGTTAATCCATAAAAGATGTCGCTATTTGAAGATGATATTTTATACATGACAAAGCCAGAAACAGACATTACAGTGTTGTGGTACATTTTGAGACAGTTCCATATCTTTTCTGGATACCAAATCAATGAAACTAAAAACAGAAAAGGCAGTAATGGTAATTTATGTACCCAGATATGAATTGGTTTGACAATATCCATATTTAGGGGGACATGATAAGATGAAGTATTTAAGTTTATATTAAATTATCTATCTGTTTTAATACATAGTTCTATACCTGGAGCTATGCTATACTAATTTAAATCATATTATTTCTCTTAAATAGTTTTTGTTTACTAGCTTTAAAGCAATGAAAACATTATGATATAAAATTCATTTATTTATTTATTTATTTATTTATTTATTTATTCATTCATTTACCTATTCATTCATTCACTTATGTAATTTTAAAACTGTATGGTCTTATTCCTTAGTATTACATTTTTAGCATTGCTATACATTTTTCAACTCTACAGTCATTTGTGCACCACTAGGTACGTTCATACTTCAAGCTGTTAGTACATTTCAATAGATTCTGCTTTGGACTCTATTTAAACTGAGACATTTTAAAAAAGTTATATGTCACTTGATTTGAGTTCGGAGTTGCATTCTTTGATGTCTTAATAATTACCTTTATAGTAAGACTTATTCAAGTATATATAAAAAGTCTTATAATAAAAAATTTTTTGACTTGACTTGGGTTTAAAAAGACATCGACAGAACTCATACTCATTATGTAAACACAAAAGTTTTTTAACTATCAATATATATACATATATATTTTTTAAAAAAATGGTTTATGATAATTTAATGAACATTTTTATACAGTTTTAAATAGTTACTATGAATAATTTATATCAAATGAATATATGTTTTGGTTACGATGGTAACCATTTAAACGCTTACATAGTGTTACATTCACTAGCACTTTAACGTCTAAAGTTTTCATTATATGTATTCTTTATTATTTTATTGTTCTTTCTATTGTGCTTTTTCCTCTTTATTCTAAGCATGAATCACCTGTTGAACTATGTTAAGTTCCTTTAACGTTTATTTGTCTGCTTAGTTATACTGCTAACCGCAAATGAGTTCTTTCATGGCTATATTTGTTAGCTGTCAGTTTTCAGTTACACAGTGTTTTATTACTTCCAATCATTAACAAGTTTCATGACAGTTTGCTTTATCTATTATATATACAATCTAGTACATATTTTAAATAATTTGCGCTAAATAAATGTAAGCTCTAGCCACGTTGGTAATTGTATAAATGTTTATTTAATACCATCTTTATTAACATTTTGATACGCAAAGTTCTCTTTGCCTTTCGCTTAAATATGGACTAATTGTTGAACTATACTAAGTTCTATAAAGACCTAAATGCTTACATATTCATTTAGATGCACTGAGAATTGCATATAAGTCTCTTTAGAAGTAGTGCAGCGTTTGCATTGTCTTTATTTATTTAAGCGCAGAGTTGTAATAGAACTACATTAAGATTGTTCTTTAGCTTAATTTATTATATATACATATATAGATTTGTATTTTAATTTGCAAACTGCAACATGAGTTATGTGCAAAAAATTCATTGGTTTAGTACCTGTATTCAACATCATAACACCGCTTTTAACAGTTTGTTATTTGATTTTGGAAGCTATACATTGCCACTTTAAATGGTTAATGAGACACCCATTTACATAGGGTTTGGTTTCAATCTAAGCAATTTATGTTGTATATAAGCACTGTATTATAGAACTTTTATTTGTCTGATGAAGCGTGGCTGTGACCACGCGAAAGCGCTCACCTTTCAGCTTTATCTATTACAATAAAGAAGAGTTTTTACTTTTGCTACGGCTGCCGAGAACTTTTTTGAATTGTGGACTTGAAAAGCCTGTTTAACAGCAACCGTTCAGTATTTTAACTACATTGCGTTGAGATCAGGTTTCTGCTTTCTGCAATATCCATATTTAGGGGGACATGATAAGATGAAGTATTTAGGAGTACGTATTAGAAAGTGTTCCGGTGTAGCAGCTGAGAATATGTGGGAAGAAAGAAAGCAAAAGATAATTGAAAAACTGAGAAAATGGAAGCTTTGTTATAGGTATATGGATAGTAAGATATAAAAAGTTTAAATGTTTTTAGTCCCTTTCATTTTTTATCTAGGTTGGCCATATTTGTATCAGCCAGAGGAGAATCATGGATAGCAATAATAAAGAGCTGAAGAACTTTATCTGGGTGGGAAAGATGGCAAGAGTCAAGTGGGATAAGCTGATTCTTCCATTGAAATACTGCAGATTGGGATTACCCAATTTTAAGTGGTATTTCAGAGCTGCACAGCTAAGGCTTTTATACATAACACAAGCAGAAAACTATAACTCAAAGTAGAAATGGATGATGAGGAAACAGGGGGAAGGTCAAGAAACAAGTAGAGACAGAGTTTGGATGCAAGCCCTTGAGGAGAATAACAATTGTCATACAGAATATTATATGTATAAAGTATCAGGAAGTATCTGAACAAGGAGATTCTGCCAATAGGGATGTATGCAATTAGGGACATAGGCAATAGGCAATAGGCAAGAGAGGGGAAGATGATGGAATGGGAAGACTCCAAGAATTTGCTTAGACTTTACAGATTGCCTTCCCTATGAAGGATTGATATCAGAGTGTGGCAAAGAGAAAGAACTGTGGGGTGTCCTTAAGGACAGACAAGCCATGGTAGATTTTTTAGTACAATGTACAACAGAAGCTACCAGTAAAAAAAGGAATAATTAGTAGAGCATATAACATATTGCATGATAAATAAGAATCAATCAGAGGAGGTTAGAAGGGATTAGGAGGAGAGATTGGATAAGTAATTCATAAAGAAACCATGGATGGATGCATGTATGTCTCCCAAATATGCCACAAAATATAGAAGATTCAGGATTTCTGATTGGAAATGTTTACATGGGTAATTTTTGTGACCCAAGTACACTCCAGAGAATGTTACACTGAAATAGACAGCAAGTATTGCAGGTGTGATGGGGAAGCAAGAGGTAACTGAGAACATATTTCCTGGGAGTGAGGTGAGCTGGTGGACTTTTAGGAATTACCCTGCAGGATGCACTGTCAGAGATCATGGGTGGACAGACTGGTCTGACAAGGGAGATAACTTTTCTGAGGTATGATACAGAATTAGAATTGCATAGACATGAGAAGGACTTGGTGTGTCTACTTGTGGTGGCTGCCAAAAAAGCAATTGCTAGGAAATGAAAATCAAAATATAAAACAACTATAGTAGAAGTAGTGAATATTGTAACAGAGATAAAACAACTAGAATTGAGATCTTTAGAAAAGGTAGGAGCAAACTATATAGGAGAAATGAGAATTGTGGGAATAAGACATATAGGAGATGAATGAGGTTTAAAAGAAGGAAGGGGTTAAATGAGTTAGGTAATATTTGACTGAAAATGATTGGGTAGATTAGATTAATGATGTATAATGTTTGCAACTGGGATTGAGTCAGTATGGTTTGTAATGTAAAATGGCGGCAACTAGGACTGTGTTGGTGTGGTGTGTTTTAATTTATATCAATGTATGATTGCCTATGTTGTAAGTGATGGTGTAATAAATATAATAAAGATGTTTCTTGTTATAAAAAAGGGCAGGAAAGGAAGAAGTTATGTAATGCTGTATGAAATACAGCAATATTATTATTATTATATTATTTTATTATTATTTTACATTTGTTGACCGGGCTAGTCTAACTGGATATATGTCCATTTTCAGTAGAGGCCCGGGGAGAAAAGCTCCAAGCACTAGCAGTGACAAAGAATACAATATATAGTATTAGTCAAGTAAGTTACAGTATATTGGCTATGTTGGTAAGTACAAAATAGTAATAAGTCATTCAGTAGGTTGACGTTAATATCCAATAACAGAGAGATAAACAAAAATACATATATTTTTTTTTTTTGTCAGATATGTGAGATATGTTTGTATATGTGAACTTGTTAATACTGTTTGGTTACTTTCATATAAATGTAAATTTGCCTGTGTCAGAAAGTGATAACTCAATTAATGTGTTTAAAAAAATTTGGTTGAAGAGCTGAGTCCTCATGTTTGCTCCATTATGGTCTCACCAGTTGTGGTCTCATCTTTATCTTCCCTGGATACTGGACCCAACTCTAAATTTTCTTTCACACATCTCATGGAAGAGCCATCCCAATATCCTAGTCCCCGAACTAACCACATGGATTTTCCATTTCCAATAATAGCCAGACAGCCCAGGCTTCCCTCCCCGGTATGTACCACTTTAATTTCCTCGTAAAAAGACTCCACCAAAAAGGTTGACAAGAGCAAATGGAAAAGATTTCCTTTTGGGCATTAATAAACAATGCTGACCCTGTTACTGCCCCTGTCTCATGTTCTTGATTTTCTGGCTGCTTTTTTCAAACATTAAACTACAGATGGCAGCCATATCAGATTTTCATACAGCAGATAAAAATTATTCATCTGATATTGTCAATTTTCTGGTGATCCATGATATGTGTGTTTGGATCCGATCCTTGGGTCTGAGTCGACTGCTTTTTACAACTTGTGGCTATAGCAAACTCTTGAGTTCCTCCCTTACCCATGATGCTGTAGGCCCATCTGTATCTCAGGTCTGATTTTCAACCTTCACATACGGACATGGTCACTGTCAACTGTCGAGCAGTTAGTAGGTTAAAAGAGTTTTTGACTGTATACCTATTCCTTTTTTCATTGTTATATATCATGATAGTTACAAGCTATCCTTCCTTATCCTTACACTTTTTTTCCGCATATAGTTTAATACCACCATTGGTATTTTTGTTTCTATCTTTTCCTAGCATTTTAGTATTCCAAACTACCATTGTTTGTAGTTTTTTCTTTCCTTGCCTTACTAATATAGCAGAACAAGTGAAAAAGAAAACTTTTCTGCCTTATTCTTCTTGCTGTTTACCATAATGCCAGAAAAACCTTCCAGTTTCAAATAATATAAAGAGTCGTGCCAACGAGTCTTGCACCTGTTATCTGGACTCTGCCTATTTGAAAGTTCTTTGTGAGATTTGTAAATCTCTGAATCCAAAGGCTTTAGTAGACTGGAAAAATGAAATAATTATGAAGGGACTTCTCCTTGAAACCTTTTCAGAATCATGGGCTGGAGCTCAGTCCTCCAAGGCAGTGCAAATAAAGTTAATAAAAATCAGTCCATGAGCAGTCTGAGACTTGCACTATTTCTTTGGATCCAACAAGGAACCGACCCAGAAGATTTTGAAAGGATTAGATCTCAGACCTCAGATCCAACTGTCTGTGATGGCCTGCCTCATTGGATCTGCTTCTCCCTGAGCCAGAATAACTCCCCTAGACCCATTATGCATCCTGTCAGGACCCAGTCCCCTCTGGGTAACCTTCCCACTGTTTAGAGAGCCACCAGCATTCTTGAACTCCCTCCTAAGCTTCTTCCCTTTCTTCCAGGAGTCTTACAGAGGCAGATGTATATAGGATGATGAGTAAATTTCTCTTGGCACAGATAAAGATGGGAGTTCTCCTTGTTTCTACCCCTACAGGTCACCTCCACCACCCTTGGATCTGCAATTCCAGATGTCAGTGTGCCACAAGCCTTATCACTGTACTGCACAGGGACAGTCAGCCCAAAGTCTCCTGGCCGCCCAACATGGTATCCTTATTTCTTCTGATACTTATCTGGCCCCACTTACTGAAGAAGTCCCTAGTAAGTGAAAGTGCAAGAGGAGGCACTTAGACTCCCCTCAGCAGTCAAGCACAGATGATATTGATTTCAGTGAAGGGGAAGGGTCCCCAAGATCACCATCTGATGAGTTCTTCTTTGAAGAAAATTTTGGTGGGTGTACTGATAACCCGTCCCTTTCCTGGGTGATTCCACCCACTGACCAGCTCATTGAATTAACCTGTCAAGTAGTGTGGAAGGAACCTAATTTTATTGTGCTGATCCCCAAGAGACAACATAGGATCTTTTCAAAACCAAAGGGGGAAGAATTTTGGAGCAAAGGAGTACCAGTGAATGCTATGGTGGAGCCGTGGCCACAAAGAAGAAACTCATAGAGCAGAGTTCATCTGTTCATCCCCCTAAAAAAAAGAGTCTAGGGTGATGGAGAGATTACTGAAGTGTGTTTACAATTCAGTGACTTTCAGACTTAGATCACTGAGCTATTTGACTCACTTCACCAGATTCAGAGGGATTTTATTAAAGAACTCTCCAAATTCATCTCAGGAGCAGTAACTGCTAAGGCACAGACTTCTGTTACATCACAGCTGGCTACCTTACAGACAATTACTAATTCCCATGAGGTTTATTTCACATGCAAGTGAAGGTACCTGTAGGGCAGCAGGTTCAGGCATTTTTATTAGGAGACATTCCTGGATGAGCCGGTGTTATTTTGCGGAGCCCTTCAAGTCCTCCTTTGTCAGTGCTTCATCTGACAGAAGTTTCCTGCTTGGCCCTAAGGTGGGCATAGGTTTTGTGACTCCCTCAAAGAACCTTCTGTAGGAATCATCAAGGTGGTCCAAAGATGTGGCTCAGAAGTCCCAGGGTCCTTTCCATGACACATATTGAGATAGTTCACCTGGGAGCAGAGGAGGAGCTTTAACAGATGATACTACCCATGTATCAGAGGAGGCCCACAAAACCAGGGGTCCAGTGATTCCTTTTCTGACAGACCATATCAGCACTCCTGAAAGGAGGTCTGATTGTCCACCTCTGGAGGCATTCGGGAGTTATGTATCCCAGCACCAGAAAGTGTGGCTAGACATTACAGAAGGTACATGGATCCAGAAGATTATTTCTAGAAGTTATGTAATTCCCTTATCCATACCCCGCTTAACAATAAACATTTCTGAGGTTCCACCCAGTCAGATGAATGTAGGAGCTCTAGAATTAGAAAAACTGCAAGAAAAAAAAGACTAATCCAGGAGGTTCCCTCAGAACACAGACAATCCTGACCTTACTCAATGTTCTTTTTAGTGTCAAAGAAAGCAGAAAACTGGAGACCAATTCTGGATCTCAGCAAACTGAAGTAATCAGTGCCATATACAAAGTTCTGAATGACCATGTTTCAGTCTATTTTGCCTTTCTTGCACAAGGATGATTGGATGTGCTCAGTAGATCTTCCAGATACATACTGTCTCACAGAAATAAATAGATGATCCAGGAGATAGTTACGCTTCAGTTGAGAGTCAGTCATTAGCAGTTCAGAGCATTGTCCTTTGGCCTCACCACAGCCCCCAGGGTGTTTATCAAATGCATGGCAGTAGTAGTGGCTCACTTGAGACAGCACGGATTCTGTTTCAGTCACACATGTCATAATTCATTAAAGAGACGCAGAGGCTTCTTGTGAATTAAATTGTCTTTCATTAGATACACACATCAGGATGCATTGATTCAGTACATTGGAATACTTTACTTTGATTTCTTATACTTCGCTGATTCACTGTTACTTCAGTCACACTCTCAGATGCAACTTCACACATGGCAGATACACTACACACTAGCAGAATCTACACCTGTTCTCTTCTTTATATACACATGATTGTTTAGCCATGGTGGCTGATGAAGTACATCATGCATACTGATCTACAGTTTCCTTACCTGGATGGCTGGCTCATGACTACTCTGACAAAGCATGTAGTGATCAAACCAAAAGATTATGTGCTGCAATTGTGCTCTCACATAGGTATTATAATCAATATCTATAAAATCTTACCTAGAACCAGCTCAACTGTTCAACACTGTATCAGTGACAGCCTCCCTTCCCTTGTCAAGGGTCAAAATAATTTGATTAAAATAGTTCAAAAGATAATTCAAAGTTCCCTGCTATCATCCGTGATTTTACATCCTTTTGGGTCAATGTCTGCTCCCATAAAATTTCATATGAAAATTCTTCAGTGGACCCTGTTGACTCAGTGATCCATTCTGTGCCAACCCTTGCCCTCCCAGATGAGAATAAATCAGGCATACATAAAATATCTCAGGTGGTGGATTTGCTCAGAACAAATTTTACAGGGATGACCTTTCATACTTCCTCAGGCCAAGGCTACAGTGAGCACAGGCACATCCTGATTTGGTAGTGGGGCAGTTCTTGGGAAAGACAGTCCAAGGCACCTGGTCCTAAGGCGATGCCAGTATGCTGAGCAATGTTGTAGAAATGAGAGTAGTCCTCTTAGCATTACAGGCCTTTCCAGACCCTCTCCCTTCTGGAGGTATTGCAACTCAGATGGACAATATGTTGGTAGTCTGGTACATCAACAATCAGGGTGGAACCAGATCTTACCCTTATGATGAGAAGCTGTAAGGGTATGGCAATGTGTGATTTCATACAGTCGCTGTCTGATAGCAATGCACATTCTGGAGAAATCCAATGTGATAGCAGAAAAGTTGTCCATCCTATTACCTCAAGAGTGGTGCCTGAAGAAGAAAATTGCAGAGAAGATATTCCATCAATGGGGCCAACTATGCTGAGACCTATTTGTATTTACCCTCCAGAAGTGCAGCAGGTTTTTTGCCCTGATCTTCCCACGAGAGGAGTCAGTGAGAGATGCTGTCCTCCACAATTGGCCCCCTGGTCTCCTCTATGCTTATCCCAACCCCTCTGATTCCCCAATTTCTTCAGAAAGCATCTCAGTTAAAGACTACAGTAATCCTCTTTGGCCCTTATCCTTTGGCCTCCTGTAGTTTGGCCTCCATCAATCCTGGACCCAATTCCAAACCTTCTGTGAGATGCAGCAGACAAGATTCATCTGGGCATTTTGACCCTAAAGTTCCCTGCATGGTTTCTCCAATTCCATTTATAGCTGCACAGCCCAGGTTGTCCTCCCATGTCTATCTCACTCTTTTGTCTTCCCACAAAGCTTCCACTAGGAAGATTCACAAAAGTGAACAGAAAAGATTTGTTTTTTAGGCACAACAAAGAAACATCAATCCTTTTGGTGTACCATTATCCATAGTTCTTGAATTTTTGGCTTCTATTGTTAATGAAGTTCTAGTTCATCAACAGATAAAATACAAATGGTTGATATGTCTAATTGTCATGTCAGAGTTGACAGCTCTGCCTTAGCTTCATCAAGACTCTGTAAAGCAGTTATACAAAGGACCTTTTTACTGAAATCCCTCTTTACAGATCCTACTTTACCATGGAATTTGAATGTATTGTTACAAGCCTTGACTGAAATACCATTCAAACCAGCTGTAAAATGTGAACTAAAGTGTCTGACTTGGAAAAAAGAGGTTATGTAGTTACCATCCATCTGTTTTGCCCATTTTCATTCTTGGTTAACTGTTTGGTTCTGATCCAAACCTCAGATCTGACTTTGTCATTACTGTATGGCCACCAGAAAAATCTCAAGCTCCTCCCTTACCCATAATGCAGATGCAGCAACCCCTAACATTCCTTAGATCATGTCTGCTATCTTATAAAATATAAAACATACTATAAAAAATACTAACAGAATGAGCTATCTCTGTAGCTCAACAAGAAGGACAGTGGTGTCCTTATAATGTCTTAATCTTCCAGAATTCATTTGTGAGCAAGGTTGGGGGTTCATGATGTGAATTTGCAGAAGAATGAAAATGGACAACAAAGATGGAACAGTATAGTAAGTACATAACTTATTTATCTGATGTCAATTTTCATTCTGTCTTCAACTGTTCGGGAAGTCCCCAGCTAGATAAATTCCCGGGTTGACTCTAAGGAAGGGTAGACAGTTCAGCCAAAGGCTGCTCTTCACCTTGAGACCAGATACAGTTTGTAATGAGTAATAAAGGTATGATGATTAGCTCAGGTTGCAGACCCACATATATCATATGCGGAAAGCCTTGATAGAAACACTGAAGAAGTTTCCATGGACCTGGTTGAATGGGCTGTTAAAGGTTTGGGTAAGTTGAGACCCAATGTGCTATAGACAACTGATATACAGTTCATAAGCCATCTGGCTAGAGTTACCTTTTCAACTGGTTTTCCCATTGTAGACTGCAAAATACAGAAATGATTGATCTGTCTTTCTAAAATTTTTCATTCATGAAAAAATGTATCTGTAGATGTCCAATAAATATAAAATTGTTTTCAAATTTAAGAAAGCAGATTGGCAGATTAATGGACTGGTTAATGTTGGAATAGCATATATTCACCCTTGTTTTCAATTTTATGAAAGAAGATTGGCAGATTAATGGACTGGTTAATGTTAGATTCTGACACCACCTTAGGAAAGAAAGAAACATTGGTATGATATGTAACTCTAGCCTTATGAAAATTCAAATAGGGAGGTTTAAAGGAAAAAGTTTGAAGTTCTGAAATTCTCTTAGCCAAGGTAATAGCCTCTAGAAAGATAGCTTCTAGGTCAGGAAATTAAGATCACATTTAGATTCTGGCTCAAAGCGGGAATGCATGAAGGTCTGCAGTATAAAATGTAAATCCCAAGTTATAGTAGGGTCTTTATACAGAGGTCTGAGAAGGAAGATAGCTCGCAAAAAAGTTTTTCACAGCTTAGGTGAAGGCAGGGAGGAATTCTCAAATCCAATTGGAAAATTAGAGACTGGTACAAATTGAACTCTAATCATTGAAGAGATAGGCCCCTCATTAAAAAATTTTGCCAAAAATTCAAGAACACTCTATATAGGAGCTGAGAAGGGGTCCGTGTGTTTCTGCTGTGCCCCCCCCCAAAAAAAAAATATATTTTCCATGTACTTCTGAACCATGTTCTTGTAGAGGCCTTATGGGGAGATAAAAGTATGTGATGGGCAGGGGAAGACAGCATCAGTTGTATGGCTATTAACAGAACTGGAAAAAGCAGACTGTTAGCTTTAGGTTTGAAATATCTGGGTGAATCATGCCTGTTGGGTGAGACAGGAGGTCTGGAATTGGATGCAGAGTCCAAGGTGGTTAAAGTAGATGATGCCAAAGGAAGGGGAGCCAAATCTTTCGAGGCCAGTAAGGTGCAATGAGGATCACTTTGCTCTTCATCCTGGCAGCTTTCTGCAGAAATTTGCAGATCAAGTGAGTGAGTGATAAACAAGCAGGAGACCAAGGTGCCAACCATGGAGTAGAAGTTCTGTCAGTAATTCCCCTGGGGGGGCTCAGGGCAAAGACGATGCTGCCCCTGTTTAGGGGAGAAGCAAAAAAATCACAGCAAGGCTGGCCCCATCAGCAGAAAATAATTTCTGTCACAGAAATGTTGAGAAACTGCTCATGAGGTAGTAGAATGGACCTGTTAAATTTGTCTCCTGTCATGTTGGACTCCTCTGGAATGTGCATTGCTATGACAAAGCAGTTGGATGAGATCACCCTTTGCCACACTCATAGGGCTTCTCAATACAGGGCTAAGACCTGGTTCCTCCTTATTTGTTAATGTACCAAACTGGTGACACACTGTCTGTTTCAATCACAATTGTCCTGGAATGGAGAGAGTCTTGGAAGGCCTGCAGTGCTAAGAGCACTCCTCTCATTTCCAGGACAGTGATATGCACATTGGCCTCCTCAGGGGACCAAGTGTCTTGGACTGTCTTCTCCAGGAAGTGCCACTCCCAACTCATCAGGGCTGCGTCCGTGATCCCAATGGCCTTGGGTTGATGGACAATGAAAGGACGGACATGATGAACCTAATGTAATGGAATCCATCAACAAAGGTATTTCTTGCATGCCTGAGTGATTCTTATTTGTGCTGACATTCAATGATAAAGAATCGACAATTATCTTTCTATCATCCATTGAAGAATTTTTATAAGAAATCTTGCTACATGAGTGAAAATTATGGCACCTGACATTGACCTCAAGACTTGAAGAAACAATTGGGATGAAAGTTTGGTACTGTGAACTATTTTCCTGACCTGGAATCTGACAGCTTGTACTCTTGATAGAGGAAGAGGAGCTGTCACTGCTATTGTGCTGAACACCACCAGTATGAATCCTATGTGAGTTGGTTGTAACTGAGATTTGTTGAAATGTAAGGATTTCTCCAGATGAGAACAGGTCTGGAGTACATAATTTCATTCTCTTACTAGTACCTGCCTGGTCAAGGTGGTAATGAGCCAGTTGTCTAAGTATTGAAACACTTGGAATCCTTGCAGTCTCAAGTGATCTGCTACCACTGCCATGCACTTGACAAAACTCTGGGGGCTATGGAGAGGCCAAAAGGCAGTGCTCTGTAGTGATGACTGGCTCCCAGCTGAAATCGTAAATACCTTCTGGATTGTCTGTTCATTCTTATGTGATAATATGCATCCTGAAGGTCTCTTGAGCACATCCAATCATCCTTGCTCAAAAAGGGCAGAATGGACTGAACTGTGACCATCAGAAATGTTGTGTATCAAACTGAGTTTTTCAAGTCACTGCGCTCCAAAATTGGTCTCCAGTACCTTTTTTTCTTTGGCACTAAAAAGAATCTTGAGTAAGGCCCAGATTTGTTGTGGTCAGGTAGGACCTCTGGAATGGCTCTTTTTTCTACCAGCTTTTGTATTGCTAGTGCTATTGCTTTCCTCTGACTGGGTGGAACACCGAGAATTGTGCAGACAGGTGCAGGAGGTAGGGCAAATGGAATGATATAATCTCTGAAAATAATCTTCTGCATCCATGTCTGTTGTGTTATCTCTAGCCAGGCTCTGTGGTGCAAGTATATTCAACCCCCAATTGCCTCCAGAGAGTGACAATCATGTCTCCTTTCAAATGCACTTATAGGGTCTATTATAGGAAGAATTTCTGGAGTCTTGATTCTGTGGTCATCCACTGATATATGGGAATCATCACCCATTTGAGTTCCCCCTCTGCTCCTGGGGTAACTATCTGTAAGTAACTCTTAGAAAGCATCATGGGACTTCCTGAACCACATATTTTGATCAACTTGTTGATTCCTAGAAAAGGATCTTTGACGGTTTGAAAAATGGGCATCCACTGCACAAAGGGTGTTTCCATATTTCTCACACTGCCATGAAAAAGTACATTTGTGAAGAACTGCAAAGTATAACTTATGCCAGTGTAACCAGCTGAAGTTTGATTAAGAACTATATGTCATTTGTATAAAGAGTTCTATGCCATTTGTAAAAAGAAAAAAAGTCTCTGGATTTGTTTTATAGAAAATGTATTAGAACTGTATGTCACTTGAATAACAAACTGACTTTCATAGGTGATTTTTATCTCAAATGTATTTGTAAAATTGTTTGTGATAAGATATTGTATCTACAGTGGGTCCTGCTGGACAAAGTAGGGAAATACATTTCAGACTGCATGCATGTATGTTAATAGAGGTGTCTGGAAAAAAATGAGTTAAACAGCTAATTTTCTTGTTTTTATGGGTTTAAGACATACCAAGGAAATGCCAGTGAGCCATTAAGTAATTAAAATATTATCCCTTTGTTCTGAAAAGAAATGGAGATGGTATCTCTAGCCTTTTGCTCTGTGAATGTGTATTGACTTTCCAGCAGCTGCATCAGAGTAGCAGGACTTCATCCTGCGCTGCATTTCAGAGAGAAATATTTGTGAGAATCTGAGGTCAGGTGACCAGATGTGGGGGAATGTCTTACTGAAGAAAAAATATATATATATTCAGCTATTTGATCTCTGATATTATTCTATTTGTCCTTTTTGTGCTTGTGGAGCTGACACCCAGGATCTGCCTTGCTCTACTAAGTACAAACAGGGAACAGTATCTCATGAGAACTGCTAAGAATACAGCAAGTTATTAGTTCAGATTAGTGTTTTTCTTTTATTATTTTAATATTCCCTGTGAAGAGATCTCTGTACTATCTATTGTGGATATATGTTTCATAATTTTTATGTATCTGTATTATTATTATCATTATTATTAAATATATTTTTATTGTGCCTGTTCTTTTAGAAAAGTATTTAATTTTTGAGAGTACCTGTACTTACTTGATTAGTGTCACCATGTGGGCCATCTCTGAAAGCCTTGACTGTTATTGCCTAACTACCTCTATTTGTATTAGTAATATTTTGCACAGTATTAATTGCATACCCTTTGTAAGGCCCTTACAGTAGCTGATTAAGAGCTGACTGGTGGCAGTGGATTTAACTACCTTATGGTCAGGGTACCAAGGGAGCACTGATAGTGATCTATGCCAGCCTTTCCCTGGTGTGTATGTGTGTGTGAAAAAACAAATCTCAAAGTTTGTGTGTGTCAGCTACATGGATCAGGGGCATGGAGCACTAGTTTCACAGGGAGGGTGCTGGAGGACTTGGCTTGGTTACTTGTCTGAGAACTTGACCCTGTTTCTGTGCTAGTGGGGAGCCTTACTGGGGTGTTGGAGGGAGACAGATAATAAGAGTTCCAGACCCCGGGCTGACTGTGTACCCTGTTACCTCTTAAGGGAAATCGTGCTTGATGCAGAGAGGTCTGCATCTGTAAATACTGTGTGTATCTATCTTTCCCAAAGTGCACATGCCCACATTAGTGTCGGTAGAGAGCATTGAGACTCCTTGGTCTCTGGCCCAGAAGAGGGGCATCACAGCACAGATGATGGAAGACTTGAAGGGCTCTGCAAAATCACAGAAGCACATCCAAGCTTGCCTCCTGATAGAATGCGTGAACCTGCTGCCTTTGAAGCACCTTCAGGTGTATGCGACAGAAGCCCCATGGCCAAATTAGAACCAGAGTGAAGAGTAGCCAACTGTGAAGCCACAGAAAGTTGAGCCTCAGCAGTAGTGGTCCAGGCAAGGGATTTTGAAATTCCTTGATCAAGTGCATTTGTAGTCCTGTAAAGTGTGTCAAATACTTCAGCAACCAAAGGGCAAAGCTCACTGAACCATACACATGCTTCCCAAATCTGTCCAATGCCCTGGACTTCATTTAGAGGTGATGGACAGAGGAAATCTGCTCAACAGGTCCCTTCTTGGTGGCTGCCACCATAAGCATAGCATGTACAGGCACGTCTTTACTACAGAATTCCCTACCTACCAGTGGAGGCAGAATCTGGAATGGTCTCTTGGGGATTTGCTCAAATGAGTCAGTTTCCTGCCACACCTGCCTACAGGTCAAGTTAATCAGCTCATTGTCGGGTGACTAATCCAGGAGATAGACGGGCCAGCGCCAAAGTCCTCCAGGAATACTGACTCCTGTTGGCACAGTACCAACTACCATTCTGGTCAAGGATTTTAAGAATGTCTACAAATGAAATGTGTTCAGGAGCTGATGGTGGGAACTCTTCCCCTTCATTGAAATCAGAATCTTTGGTGACTGACTCCTAAGGGGAGCCCACGTGCCTACTTTTGTACTTTTTCTTCCTAGGGACTTTTTCAAAGGGATGCTCCAGTGAAGTATCAGAAGAGACAGTGAAACCCTGCTGGGTGGACTGACTGTCCCTGTGGTGTAAAATGATGTCACTCAAGGTGCAGGGACATCTGGGATCCAGAAAGAATATCTGAGGGGGTTAGGATTCCACTGCTCTGCTAAAGCAGAGAAAACCCTCTTCACCACTCGAAAGGAAGACAACAGAGTCAAGAAGCTAGGCCTCTGGCCTACCCAAGGCAGAAGTGGGAGCCTAGCTGTCCAGTGGCAAAGCTCCAAGAGGTATAGAAGGCTTTGAAAACTTCAGAGTCAACTCCAACACCATAGATCCAGCAGGAGTGCTCCAGCTCCAAGAGTCATCTGGCTCCAAAGACATCTCACAATGTTATCTTACCAGTGGTGGGATGTGAACCCACTTCTCCAGAGAGACTGTAGACTTAATACAGTGTCTTAGACCACTCAGCCACACTACCTCCTTTGTTTGAGCTGGTGCAGGCAGAGATATCTTTGGATCCACAGATAAAGCCATCCTCAGATCCCAACCAGCTGGACCCAGAAGACTGGGATCCTGGGGCTGTGAAAGGATGGGTTGGATCAGAGAAGGAGTTATTATTGGTGGAGTGAACAGAAGGCTGGACATCCTTAACCATGGTGGTGGGATCCAGGATAACTCCCATATGAATCTGCATGGTGAGAAATATCATCATCTTCCTGTCCACATCAGCTACACTTAGATTTCTGGAAGACTGAGAGGATGCCAAGGAAGGGATTTTGATTGTCAGAAATTCAGAAATGGAGATTGAACTGTAGACAGTACTGGGTCTACAGTGGGAGAGTATGTAGTGCTTGGTAAAGATGCCAATCCCAAGGTACTCAGAGTCGAAGAAGGGGCTGTGGGATCTCACACCTAAATTGTTGTGGAAGTCTTTGGATCTAAATTCTGCTTTTTCTTAGGAGGCTCCAAACAAAGAAGAAGAAGTTGAAGACCCTAACAGTTTAGGAGATTTTAAAACAGACTCCTTAGTGTTTGATTTGGGGGTGGAGGTCCAGAAATGCCCTCAGTAAAGGGTGTTGAAAGCAACCCTTTCAGAATGAGTTTATTTTAACGGTCAATAATAGTCCGAGAATTAGAATTTTATCTGATAAAGGCAACTTGCGCACACATATTTTGAACCCCAAATGACATTTTATCTGACATTATGAGTGCTGTAAAGAATTTTACAGAGAAGGAGAGAAAAGAAAACTTGTAATCTGATGTTGTCAATCTTCATTTTATCCTGGACACTTGGGTTCAGTTCGGAACGTCGGAACCGACTTAGCCATTACTACAGTTCATGAACACCAAAAAAATCTTGAGCCAGATACTACCTATGATGCTGCTCTCTCTATATTACCCCAGATCTCATTTATCACTTCCTGTGACAGACGCGTCACCTAGAGATGTTGAGTTTTTGGTTAACAATGTCTGTATTTTTCCTGCATATCTATTTCTGTGAGTATAATACTTCACTTTTTTCCTACTGTTTCTTCACTATAGCCTACCCTCTTCCTTTACTCAAATGCGTCTATATAAAATAGATCTGTATTGATACTTTACATTATATCCTTCCTATCCCTGTTAGTATAGTGTGGTACTGTGCATGTTGACTGTTGGTTGTAGAAGCCGTTTTCTACTTGTCAAGGTAAAGGCAGTTCAGGTTTTAAGAATTGCCAAAAGTGTGAAAGAAAAATGCCCAACTACGATGGGCATTCTCTATGTGTCTATTCCCTGGGTCCAATGCATTTACAGGAGGAATGTTCCATTTGTCACAGCTTTAGTTACCAGACCCTGGTAGAGAGGAAGAATAAATTGATTTTAAAAGACATGTTAAAATCTGCCCTGGAGGAAGCCATTTCAGGATCTGAAAAGAAAAGCAAGAGAGAGATGTGTCTTCCCCTTCATCATCTTCCTCTTTTTCAAGGACAGAAAAATCAAAAAAGTGGAGTAATTCGGTGCTAACATCTCCACTGGCACCAACAGCTAAGATACTTAAGCCCTCGGTTACCTGCAGCTCTGCGGAACAGACTGGGGCCTAAAAGGATACTTCGGTACTGACTTCAGCACAGATAATTTCTTCTCTTCCGATGTTGAAGTTATTGGCACAGGCATTAGAAACAGGATCTGTTATTTCAGTGCTGTCTTCTGTTTCAGCTCCATTGGCTTTGGCACCAACTGAATGCTCCTTTTTAGACTGGCCTAAGACCAGATATTCACCATCAGTAGACCCTTTCTCAGACAGGCTACCTAGTCCATTTTTGGAAAGAAAAAATGTCCCTCAACCCAGTCTGTTTGCTCCACCAACCTGACAGAGCTGATTGTGTTGAGATTGGTGATTCAGCTCCTCCTGGCAAGAGGGATTCCAGGCATGTGCCTGGTTTCAGCTCCTTCAGGTGCTAGAACACTTTCTTCCTTGATCCCTACTTCTGCTCCTCCTCCGACCTCCAATGAGGCTTTAGATATTCCAGCTATAACCTTCCCTGTGCTGACTGTTTCAGTGCCAGTAAGATTCCTATCTCTGACACCGATTTGCCCCTGGGTTCTTTGGCACCTTGGGATTCTGGAGACCTCTTGAGTCATAAGTATGCTGTTGTTTCTGGGGGGCAGGATTCCAGTCCAGTTTTTTCAGAGCCATCTCTGCACCTTGGGGCCTCAGCACATATTAGCTTGACACTGGCTTTGGCCTTGGGGCAGTTTCTTCAGAGCAGGGTGGAACCACAGTGCTAAGGCAGTCCTTCTCTGTGTCTGTCTTCCTTCCTCTTTGGGGGGATCAGCTTTCCAGGTCATGGATAGGGCCTTGTACTCTGTGGGCATAGTCACCCCTTCCCTTTCAGAGCAGCTCCCCAGTCCTTTCCCTCATCCAGAGCCCCAGCCAATCTTAACACCTGGACAGCAGGAGCTGAAGCTGCAAGGGATGTCCCATTGTGATACCTCCCCAAATTGTCTCAGTGAGGAGGTTCTTCAGAAGATGAAGTATAAGAGGAAACACTTGGATTCCCACAGGAATCTTTCACAGAGGAAACAGATTATGATTAAGGGGAGAGTTCCCCACAGTCACCCCTGGAGGACATTTAATTCTTGAAATCCTAAAGGAGAGGGGTGTCTGGACATCCCAACAAACCTCCTCATATAAATTAGTGTACTTGCAAGCTTTCAGCACTCAACCACCTACCTGTTGAGTAACTACACCCACTGATGAGCTCATTAAGATGGTCTCGCAATAGACAAGGAAGGCTCCTGATTCCATAGAACCCATCTCCAAGAGTCCAGACAAAATCTTAACTGTTCCCAAGAACAACCAGTTCTGGGCAGAGGGATTGTTGTTAGATGCCATGGTGGTATCGGCAGCTACAAAAAAGAAGTGGCAGAGGAGAGTTCCACTATCCATCCTCTTAATAGAGAGTCTAGGATGTTGGCTAGATTTGGAAGGCAGATCTATGCTTTATTGACTTTTGCATTATGGTCGTTAAACTTTATGGCACACTTCAGCAGATTTCAAAGGTATCTGGTTAAGGATATATCAGATACCCTGGCAGGAGCCATGTCTGTTGGAGTCCAATATAATACAAATGAAACAAAAACGATGTGGATAGGCACTCAAAAGTAACCAATAATTCAAAAAGAGAGTGCTGGAGTAAAAGCTAAACTCGAACGAGGTATATGCAATTAGTTTATTAAGTCCAAACAGTGCAGCTGAAACACATCATGTAGTATGTAGTATTTCAGCTGCACTGTGTGGACTTAATAAACAAATTGCATATACCTCGCTCGAGTTTAGCTTTTACTCCAGCGCTCTCTTTTTGAGTTCAATATAATGCTGCTTTCCAGTTGGTCACCCTAGAGTCTATTACAAATTCGTTCATGAGGCTAATAGCACATGCAGCCAAACAGCTGACCAGGGCAGCGGGTTCAAGCGTAGCCATAAGGAGACATGCCTGGATATGCTTATATGATTTTGCTGAGCCATTCAAGTATTTATTCATCAATGCCCCCTTTGACGGTTCATTCCTTTTTGGCCCTAAAGTATGAGAGACCTTGTCCAGGTGTGAGAAGGATGGAAAGACCCTTACTGCTGTAGGTGTAGGCTTTTCTACTCCTCAATTATCCTATTCTATGAATCAGAACAGTGGAAAAATGTAGTTTAAGAAATCCTAAGGACCTTTCCAGGACACGTGGGGGAGCGGCTTCCCTGGGGAAAAGAGGGAAGCTTTAATGGAAGATACTGTCCACGTGGTGGAGGAGGCCCACAAGACCAGGCAGGGTTCCAGGGACTCCTTTACTGGTAAATCCTATCAGCACTTCTGAAGGGAGGCCCGACTGCTGCCTTCTGAGGCAGTCATGGGGCGTTTATCCTTGCACCAACAAGCCTGGCATCAGATAACTTTGGATGTTTGGGCGCAAAGGATTATAACCAGAGGATACACTGTACCCTTCTCTTCCACTCCCTGCAATTGCAAAAAGTTCCCCAACATTCCATCCAGTCAGAGGGAACCAGTGTAGTTTTACAGCTTCAAAAACTGCTAGAAAAAAAAAAGAGTCATCCAAGAGGTCCTGCCAGACCAGATAAAATCCAGGATTTACTCAAGATTCTTTTTAGTGACAGAAAAGACAGGGAACTGGAGACCACTTTTGCATCTAAGCATTTTGAACAACTGCATTCAACAGACAACTTCCAAATTAACACGGTTCAGTCTATCCTCCCATTTCTAGGGAAAGAGGACTGGATGTGCTCGATACATCTCCAGAATGCATATTAACACATAAAAATGAGCAAGCGCTCCAGAAGATATCTTCACTTCCATCCAGGAGACAGTAATTTTCAGTTTAGAGCTCTTTCTTTTAGTCTCACCACAGCCCCAAGGGTGTTCACCGCATGTATGGCAGTAGTACTTGCTCACTTGAGACTGCAAGGATTACGGGTGTATCCATACTTAGACGACTGGCTCCTTACCCCTCTCACCAGGCATCATACAGAACAAGCAAGGAGCTACATTCTCTGGTTTTGCTCCACCCTAGGGATTATGATCAACTATGAATAATCTTATCTGAATCTGACTCGGACATTAGAGTTCATAGGAGCAGTATGGAACAGCAACACTTGCATAGCCTCCCTTCCTCCACAGAGACTATTGAAAATCAAAGCCCAATAAGGAAAACTGTCAAGAACAACAGAGTTCCCACATGACTTGTTTTACAAGGCTTAGGTTCAATAGCAGCAGCCATAGCTTTATTGCCCCTAGCAAGATTCCACATGAGATTTTTACAGTAGCTTCTAGCATCTCAGTGGTCCATTTTGAATCAACTAAGGTCAGATCAGGTTTTTATTAACAGCCATTGCAAGAAAGACCTAGCTTGGTGGTGCCACTCAGAGGAAATTATTTTGGGCTGTCCCTTTATTCCTTCTCAACCCCAAGCCAGTGACCACGGACACCTCCCAGATGGGGTGTGGGGCATTATCTGGGCAAGGCCATCCAAGGCACTTGGTTCCCCATGAGGCCAACTTGCATATCAGTGTCCAAACGTTGAGAGCAGTACTGTTAGCATTGTAAGCCTTTCAAACCATTCTCCCCTTTGGGACTATTGCAATACAAATAGACAATATGTCAATGGTTTGGTACATCAAGTAGGGAGGAACCAAGTCTTACCCTTTTGTCAAGATGCTCTCAGAATGAATAAAATAATTTTCACCTTTGGGGATAAGTTATAGTTTATAAAAATGGTTTTACTTCCTAAGATCCTATATGTAGCTCAACCTATTCTGATCTTCTTCTTCTTTCGGCTGCTCCCGTTAGGGGTCGCCACAGCAGATCAACTGTTTCCATTTCCTCCTGTCCTCTGCATCTTGCTCTGTCACACCAGCCACCTGCATATCCTCTCTCACCACATCTATAAACCTTATCTTAGGCCTTCCTCTTTTCCTGTTACCTGGCAGCTTCATTCTTTGCATCTTTTTCCCAATATACTCTGCATCCCTCCTCAGCACATGTCCACACCAATGTAATCTTGCCTCTCTGGCTTTGTCTCCAATCCTTCCAACCTAGGCTGACCCTCTAATATACTTATTCCTAATCCTGTCCATCCTTGTCACACCCAGTGCAAATCTTAACATCTTCAGCTCTGCCACATCAAGCTCTGACTCCTGCCTTTTTGTCAATGCCACTGTCTCCAACCCATATAACATAGCTGGTCTCACTACCCTCTTGTAGACCTTCCCTTTCACTCTTACTGGTACTTGTCTGTCACAAATTACTCCTGACACTCTTCTCCACCCACTCCATCCTGCCTGTACTCTCTTCTTCACCTCTCTTCCACACTCACCATTACTCTGAACTGTTGATCCCAAGTACTTAAACTCATTCACCTTCACCACCTCTACTCCCTGCATCCTCACCATTCCTCTATCCTTCCTCTCATTCACACACATATATTCTGTCTTAGTCCTGCTGACCTTCATTCCTCTTCTCTCTAGAGCATATCTCCAACTCTCCAGGGTCTCTTCCACCTGTTCCCTACTCTCACTACAGATCACAATGTCATCTGCAAACATCATAGTCCACGGGGACTCCTGTCTGATCTCGTCTGTCAACCTGTCCATCACCATTGCAAATAAGAAAGGGCTCAGAGCTGATCCTTGATGTAATCCCACCTCCACCTTAAACGCATCCGTCACTCCCACCGCAGACCTCACCGCTGTCACACTACCCTCGTACATATCTTGTACCACTCTTACATACTTCTCTGACACTCCCAACTTCCTCAAACAATACCACAACTCCTCTCTAGGCACCCTGTCATATGCTTCCTCTAAATCCACAAAGACACAATGCAACCCCTTCTGACCCTCTCTGTACTTCTCCATCAACACTCTCAGAGCAAACATCACATCTGTAGTGCTCTTTCCTGGCATGAAACCATACTGCTGATCACTAATTATCACCTCCCTTCTAAACCTAGCTTCCACTACTCTTTCCCATAACTTCATGCTGCGACTAATCAGTTTAATCCCTCTGTAGTTACTACAGCTCTGCACATCACCCTTATTCTTAAAAATCGGTACCAAAATACTTTTTCTCCATTCCTCAGGCATCTTCTCACTTTCCAAGATTTCATTAAACAATCTAGTTAAAAACTCCACTGCCATTTCACCTAAACACATCCATGCTTCCACAGGTATGTCATCTGGACCAACAGCCTTTCCATTCTTCATCCTCTTCATAGCTATCCTTACTTCCTCCTTGCTAATTCACTGCACTTCATGATTCACTATCCGCACATCATCCAACCTTCTCTCCCTCTCATTCTCTTCATTCATCAACCCCTCAAAGTACTCTTTCCATCTGCTCAAAACACTCTCCTCGCTTGTGAGTACGTTTCCCTCATTATCCTTTATCACCCTTACCTGCTGCACATCTTTACTAGCTCGGTCCCTCTGTCTAGCCAATTGGTACAGGTCCTTTTCTCCCTCCTTAGTGTCCAACCTTTTATACAATTCTTCATACGCCTTATCCTTAGCCACCTCTCTCTTTGCCATGCACCTCATCTCCTTATACTCTTGTCTACTTTCTTCATCTCTTTGACAATCCCACTTCTTCTTCACCAACCTCTTTCTCTGTATACTCTCCTGTACTTCTTCATTCCACCACTAGGTCTCCTTGTCCTCCTTCCTCTTTCCAGATGTCACACCAAGCACCCTTCTAGCCATCTCTCTTACTAGCTCTGCTGTAGTTACCCAGCTATTCGGTAACTCTTCACAGCTCAACCTATTCTGATGCTTCCCAAAAATAATCTTCTTAAGCAAATAAACACACTATTATTAAAATTTATGTGGTTTCCTAAAATAAATAGAGTGGCTTTCTCACATCACATTAGACCATGGGAACAAAAAGGACTAAATGTTCTGGATATTGAATCTTACATAAAGGCTTTCATACTTAAAACTGTCTCAGACTGGATAAATTCCAATTACTTCTCTAATTGGAAATTGTTGCATTCTATTATACTAACAATTGAAAATTGCTTATCAAAAAAATTCTCTGTAAATTCTCTTAAAATCAAAGAACTCAGAATGTATACTAAGCCATTAGTTAATAACCCTTGGAGAAAAGTTTTGCAATTGATTGACACTATATAATTGGATTCTGTCTTTCTCTCATTTTTGTATATTTGAATTTATTAACTTTGTTTTTATTTGTTTTAATTTCTTTCACTTTTGTCAGGCTTAATGTAAATATTGTATATAGTTATTTAATTGGATTAAAACATATAATACTATGTGATTGATCTACAAATTATTATTTGAAAAGAAAAAACAGTTGAGTGAAAAAAAAAAGATGCTCTCAGAATGTGGCAGTAGGTGATCTCTTCCAACTACTGTTTTATAGTGATGCATATTCCATGGAGTTCAAATGTGGTAGTGGGTGTACTGAGTAGGTGCATTCTCCTGACTCATGAGTGGTCTCTCAATCCCAAAGTGATGAAAAAGATTTTTCATCACTGGGGCCATCATTGCTCTGACTTGTTTGCGTCACCCCTGAACAACAACTGTCCCTCCTAAAGTGGAGTCCATCAGAGACACTCTAATGCACAATTGGCCCTTTGGTCTTCTATATGCTTTTCCCCATTATCATTAATTCCTCAATTCCTAAAGAGATCAATCAGGTTTAAGAGCAGGGTAAACCTCATTGCTCCCTTCTGGTTTTGGCAGATTTGCTTCCCCTTTGTTTGGCCTTGTCTGATTCAGTGACCATGGACTCTGGACCCAGATCCAGATGCCCTATCCCATGCAGAGGGATTGATTCACTCCAAGCTCCAAAATCTCAAGCTCACAGCTTGGCATCTACAGTTCCATTGAATGCCAGGTGTAGTAAACTTTCTTTCCCAGTTCATTGCATCCTTTTAGCATCCCATAAGCCCTCTACCAGAAAGCTGTACAGCAGCAAATGGGAAAAAAATATTTCTGGGCTTGTGATAATAACATTGACCTCTTTTCCACTCCTATTGATAATGTTTTACAATTTTTAGCTTTGCTCTTTGAAGCAGGAGCCTCTAGCTCTACTATCAGGGTACAACTGGTGGCTATTTCAACCTTTCATAATGGATTTGAAGAGAATTCCCTAATAGCTCATAAACTCTGCAAAGTGTTCTTAAGAGTTACCTTGATGTTAAATCCACTATAAGGATTCATCGACACATTGGGATTTGAATATGGTATTACAGTCAATGTTTCATTCCCCTTTTGAGCCTGCTGCTGATTGTAACTTAAAATTTCTAAGTTGGAAAACTGTTTCTCTAGTAGCGGTTACTTCAGCCAGAAGAATTTCAGAAGTCCAAGCCTTGTCTTGCAAGGCACATTACCTGATATTTCAAAAAGGCAGGGTTTCCTTAAGAACAAAAACCTTCCTTTTTACCAAAGTTGGTGTCAGAAACAAATATCAATCAGATGATCCATTTACCTGTTTTTCCCAATTTCTCAAACAAAGGTGAATACAGTTTATATTAATTAGATGTTAATAGACAACTGCATTTCTCTCTTCATAGAACAAAAGATATAAGAAAGTATGATCAATTGTTTGTGTCATTTGCACCTGCTAGAATGAGCAAACCAGTCACCAAAGTTACTTTAGCAAAGTAGCTGAAAAAATGTATTTCCTTCATATACAAGAGAAAAGTTGAATTACCTGGTCCTGTTAGGGTGCATTCCAGTAGAGCTGTAGCTGCTTCAGCAGTTTTCCTTTCTAGGGCATAAATGGATTATATTTGTGCAGTGTCAACTTGGGCTATGCCACATACCTTTATCACTCATTACAAATTGGACCTAGTCTGTAGTGGGAAGAGCGTTATTTGGTTCTATGGTGCTCAGGAATATCATCCCATGAGCCCATCCAAGATGTATGGTAGCTGGCATCTCTGTCCAAAGTGTCAAGGATAAAATGAAGATTGACAATGTCAGATAAAGAAGTTATGTACTTACCATAACATTCAGTATTCATTTATCCTTGACATCACCACCCTTCTTCCCCCTTCCATTCAGATTTCTTGGTGGGAAGACTTATGGTCCTAACTGTGCATTTATTTGTAAATGACACCAGATATGGTGTCATTAAAGGTATTTCAGAATTATGCTATCTTTCTGTTTTCTGTCTCCAAACTCGAACTGAGGTAACTTAAAGAGGAGCATCATGGGTAGGATCTGGCTGGAGAGTTTTTTGATGTTCATGAGCTGTAGTAACAGCTATGTTGGTTCCAAGGTTTGGAACTGAATTCAAGTGTCAAGGACAAATGAAGATGGCCAACACAGATGGAATGTTACGATAAGTACACAACTTAAATGGTAATAAAGTTACACAGAATGTGTAGCTTATATAAAAGGCAGGAAAATAGCAACTATGGTAATGAGAATTGCAGCTATCATAAAAGAGAAAGGGAGGAAATATCTAAGTAAATAAAATGTATAAAAAAGATTCTACAGAACAGCTCAAGAGTTGAAATTGTGAACACATGTTATTTGAAAAGTGGCAAATGAGACCTGGGGTATGTTAGGGGTTGGTGCATTATAAGTAAGGGAGGAGTTGAGAGTTGTTTGGTGGTCACAAGGTATAATAATGGCCAAACCCAAGAGTGAATGGCAGAATGAAAATTGACAACATCAGTTTGATATTTGTAGTACCCATTACTTCAGCTAGGAGAACTTCAAAACTGCAAGCCTTATCTTCTGACCCTCCTTACTTCATTATTCATATTGATAGGGTATCTTTACGAACCAGTCCATCTTTTCTTCCAAAGTTGTGTCAAGATCCAACAGTAATGAATCTATTAACATTCCATTCTTCCCACATTTCTCCAGCAAAGACAAATACATTTTACATTACTTGGACGTTCACAGACAATTACATCTCTGTCTACATATAACTGACAAATTCAGGAAATCAAGATGAATTAGTCATCTGGTCCTTTTCCCCAATAGAATTCAGCCATGTTGTAGAGAACAGGCTAGAGGAGAAGATGAAAAGGGTCATATCTCCCCCTGTACACAGTCCTTTCCTCCACTAGAATCTTACATTTTCACATAGAGCAGGCTAGATTCCCTTGGCTGAAAGGATCTTGTCCTTCAGCAGTGGCAATCTGTGTGTAAGGGACCTGAAATTATGCTGAACCACAGGAATGTAGTACAGGTCTTTCATAAATCACGATGGTTCATTGCTCATGTGTACACCAGATGTGATAGAGTATATTCCATTAAAACTGGTAATTTTCTCGACTAGACTGTAGCCATATGGTAGAGAACAGGATAGAAGAGTCAATAAAAAAGTTATATCTGCCACTGTACAGTAAAGTGGCTAGAATGTATTCACAGAAAGACGGCCCATTCCTTCACTAGGATCTAGCATTTTCACATGACTACATTGGCTGAAAGGCCATGGGTCCTTCAGCCATGGCAATCTGTGTTGAAGAGGCTGGAAAATATGCTAAACCAAAAGAATGAGTACAGCTCTTTCTTGAAAAATGGTCATTCCTGCCTTTGTATACCAGAAGTGACAGAATCTATTCCTATAAGAAAGGCCCTTTTCCCAACTAGAATTTAGCCATGTTACACATAACAGACTAGAGAACTTGATAAAAAGTGTCATTCTTGCCAGTGCACATTAAAGGGGTTAGAAGCTATTCACAGAAGTATGGTCCTATCCTCCAATAGAATTTAGCATTTTTAGATACAGTAGGTTATATTCCCTTCGCTGAAAGAACCAGGGACCTTCATCGCTGCCAATCTGTTCTGAAGAGGCCTAAAATTATGCTCAGCCAAACAAATGTAAGTCATGTATTTCCAAAAAGAATGGTAATTCCTGCAACTGCACACCAGAGGAGATAGAATTTATTCCCAGAAAGATGGTCCTTTCCTCCACTACAATCTAGCATTTTCACATAGAGCAGGCTAGATTCCATTGGCTGAAAGGTCCTGGGCCCTTCAGCCATGGCAATCTGTGTTGAAGCGGCCAAAAATTATGTTCAACCAAAAAAATGTAGTGGAACTCTTTTCTAAAAAAAAACAAAAGGTCATTCCTGCCTTTGTACACCAGAAGTGGCAGAATCTATTCTGATAAAAAAGGTCCTTTTCCCCACTAGAATTTAGCCATGTTACACATAACAGGCTTGAAGACTCAATAAAAAGGGTCATTCCTGCCAGTATACACTAAAGGGTTAGAAGCTATTCACAGAAAGACGGTCCTTTCCTCGACTAGAATTTAGCATTTTCTGATACAGCAGGTTATATTCGCTTGGCTGAAAGTCCAGGGTAATTCATCCCTGGCAGTCTGTTCTGAAGAGGCCTGAAATTATGCTCAGCCAAACAAATGTAAGCCATGTATTTCCTAAAAGAATGTTAATTCCTTCCACTGCACACCAGAAGAGATAAAATTTATTCCCAGACAGATGGTCCTTTCCTCCATTAGAATCTAGCATTATCGCACAGAGCAGGCAAGATTCCGTTGGCTGAAAGGCCCTAGGTCCTTCAACCATGGCATTCTGTGTTGAAGGGGCCAGAAAATACGCTTAACCAAAAGAATGTAGTGTAGCTCTCTCCTAAAATAAAAAAATGGTCACTCCTGCCTTTGTACACCAGACGTAACAGAATCTATTCCCATAAAAAATGTCCTTTTCACCTCTAGAATTTAGCCATATTACACTTAGGCTAAGGGACTCAATAAAAAGGGTCATTCCTGCCAGTGTACACTAAAGGGGTTAGAAACTACTCACAGAAAGACGGTCCTTTCATCCACTAGAATTTAACATTTTCTAATACAAAAGGTTATGTTCCCTTGGTTGAAAATACCAGGATCGTTCATACATGGTAATCTGTTCTGAAGAGGCCTGAAATTATGCTTAGCTAAACAAATGTAAGTCATGTATTTCCAAAAAGAATGGTAATTCCTGTGACTGCACACCAGAAGAGATAGACTTTATTCCCAGAAAGATGGTCCTTTCCTCCATTAGAATCTAGCACTTTCACATAGAGCAGGCTAGATTGCATTGGCTGAAAGGCCCTGGGTCCTTCAGCCATGGCAATCTGTGTTGAATGTGCCAGAAATTATGCTCAAGCAAAAGAAAGTAGTGCATCTCTTTCCTAAAAGAAAAAAATGGTCATTCCTGCCTTTGTACACTGGAAGTGACAATCTATTCCCATAAAAAAGGTCCTTTTCCCTAGTAGAATTTAGCCATGTTACACATAGGCTAGGGGACTCAGTAAAAAGGGTCATTCCTGCTAGTGTACACTAAAGGGGTTAGAAACTACTCACAGAAAGATGGTCCTTTCCTCCACTAGGATTTAGCACTTTCTGATACAACAGGTTATATTCCCTTGGCTGAAAGGATCAGGTCCTTCATCCCTAGCAATCTGTTCTGAAGGGGCCTGAAATTATGCTCAGCTAAAGAAATGTAAGTCATGTATTTCCAAAAAGAATGGTAATTCCTGCCACTGAACACCAGAGGAGATATAATTTATTCCCAGAAAGACGGTCCTTTTCACCACTACCATATAGCATTTTCACATAGAGCAGGCTAGATTCTGCTGGCTGAAAGGCCCTGGATCCTTCAGCCATGGCAATCTGTGTTGAATGTGCCAGAAATTATGCTCAAGCAAAAGAAAGTAGTGCATCTCTTTCTTAAAAGAAAAAAAATGGTCATTGCTGCCTTTGTACACTGGAAGTAACAGAATCTATTCCCATAAAATAAGGTCCTTTTCCCCACTAGGATTTAGCCATTTTACACATAACAGGCTAAGGGACTCAGTAAAAAGGGTAATTCCTGCCAGTGTACACTAAAGGGGTTAGAAGCTACTCAGAGAAAGACGGTCCTTTCCTCCACTAGGATTTAGCACTTTCTGATACAACAGGTTATATTCCCTTGGCTGAAAGGATCAGGTCCTTCATCCCTGGAAATCTGTTCTGAAGGGGCCTGAAATTATGCTTAGCCAAACAAATGTAAGTCATGTATTTCTAAACAGAATGGTAATTCCTGCCACTGAATGCCAGAGGAGATAGAATTTGCTCCCAGAAAAATGGTCCTTTCCTCCACTAGAATCTAGCATTTTTCACATAGAGAAGGATAGATTCCGTTGGCTGAGAGGCCCTGGGTCCTTCAGCCATGGCAATCTGTGTTGAATGTGCCAGACATTATGCTCAAGCAAAAGAAAGCAGTGCATCTCTTTCCTAAAAGAAAAAAAATGGTCATTCCTGCCTTTGTACACTGGAAGTAACATAATCTATTCCCATAAAAAAGGTCCTTTTCCCTACTAGAATTTAGCCATGTTACACACAGGCTAGGGGACTCGGTAAAAGGGTCATTCTTGCCAGTGTGCACTAAAGGGGTTAGAAACTACTCACAGAAAGGTGGTCCTTTCCTCCACTAGGATTTAACACTTTCTGATACAACAGGTTTTATTCCCTTGGCTGAAAGTATCGGGTCCTTCATCCTTGGCAATCTGTTCTGAAGGGGCCTGAAATTATGCTCAGCCATGCAAATGTAAGTCGTGTATTTCCAAGAAGAATTGTAATTCCTGCCACTGAACACCAGAGGAGATAGAATTTATTCCCAGAAAGATGGTCCTTTCCTCCAGTAGAATCTAGCATTTTCACATAGAGCAGGCTAGATTACGTTGTCTGAAATGCCCTGGGTCCTTTAGCCATGGCAATCTGTGTTGAATGTGCCAGAAATTATGCTCAAGCAATAGAAAGTAGAGCATCTCTTTCCTAAAAGAAAAAAAATGGTCATTCCTCCCTTTGTACACTGGAAGTAACAGAATGTAATTCCATAAAAAGGTCCTTTTCCCCACTAGAATTTAGCCATGTTACCCATAACAGGCTAGGGGACTCAGTAAAAAGGGTCATTCCTGCCAGTGTACACTAAAGAGGTTAGAAGCTACTCAGAGAAAGATGATCCTTTCCTCCACTAGGATTTAGTACTTTCTGATACAACAGGTTATATTCCCTTGGCTGAAAGGATCAGGTCCTTTATCCCTGGAAATCTGTTCAGAAGGGGACTAAAATTATTCTCAACCAGACAAATGTAATTCATATATTTCCGAACAGAATGGTAATTCCTGCCACTGAACACCAGAGGCGATAGAATTTATTCCCAGAAAGATGGTCCTTTCCTCCACTAAAGTCTAGCATTTTCACATAGAGCAGGCTAGATTCTGTTGGCTGAAAGGCCTTGGGTCCTTCAGCCATGGCAATCTGTGTTGAATGTGTCATAAATTACGCTCAAACAAAAGAAAGTAGTGCAGCTCAAAAAAAAAGGGCATTCCTGCCTTTGTATGCCAGAGGTGACAGAACCTTTTGGAATAAAAAAGGTCCTTTTGCCCAGTAGAAATTAGCCATGTTATTGATAACAGGTTGGAGGACTCAGTGAAAAAGGTCATTCCTGCTAGTGTACATGAAGAACGGGCTAGGTGCCCTTTGCAGAAAGGACCAGGTCCATTCAGCCAAAGAAATTTGTACTGAAGTAACCTAAAGTGTACTACTCTTCCAAAAGCCTTCTTTGTATTCTATGAGAGAAAGTCCTTTTTCTCACAATAATTCATCTTCTTTTACAATACTCCCCTGCTTTGTGTTAACAACTGCATGATTTTTTTTACATAAATGTTAACATTATTCTACCTTTCAGGTGAACATGAGTAATTTTGTAAACTGCAATCCAGATTTTTTTCCTGAATTTGTCTTTTATGCAATATAATCTACTCTGCTTTAGATGAAAATCAGTTTAGGAATTATTCCGATAAATAAACTGTAAAATATTTATAAAGAAGTTAAAATATGTTTCAGTCCTTTCCCCCTACAATCTACTGTATTAAAAAGCTAGATTCCATGCTCTGAAAGGTCTCTGCCAATCATATGTATTACATCAGACTACCTCATGTTTATTAATAACTAGGTCATTTCAGCCAAGGGAATTTAGCCTGTATTAAGTGAGAAGGCTAAATTCTATTACAGCAAAGAATGTCCTCTTCCCCACTAGAATTTTGCCTTCCCACATAGCACAGGCTAGATTCCCTTGGCTGGTCCGTTCAGCCAAGGGAATCTAGCCTGTTCACAGCAACCAGGCTAGAATCTATTGCTGTAAAGACGGTCATTTTCCCCTTTAGCCATCTCACTATTAGCGGACTAGATTTCCTTGGGTGAAAGGACTAGGTCCCTTCAGCCAGGGGAATCTAGCCACAGCCCTAACGCTCATCTCTGGCACTAATGTACACTTTACATTTAAACGCGTGAGGGATGGGCACAGGTCGTCATTAGTGGGTGGGGCTCCAAGCTGCCCTACTGATTGGTATAAATCTGTTTCCTGAAGGCAGGTCTTGTAACTGCACCTTGTATAGAAGAAAAGAACGGAATTCTCTAACGGTGACTAGTCCAGTGGTTTGCATTACTGTTCCTAAGTGGTCATCATGGCTCCAAGTTTAACAAACGATCCTGTCTTCAAGACCCTGAATGAATGGTACAAAGGGCACGCATCGAGCCTCAACATGAGGAAGTTGTTTGCATCTGATCCGGAAAGATTTAATACATTTAGGTGCGTATAATTGCATTAATTGACGTGCCTTAAGTAAAATTCCCTGACTAAATTGGATTTTTTTCTTTATGTATTGCATGCTTTCTTTAACGAACGCTTTTGTTTGTGGACGATTTGTTTATTCGTTTGACATACTAGGCTGCTGTGGAAGTTGAAGGTCATTCTGTGTGCTGCATGTACCAGGAATGGATGACTGTAAAATGGGGCGGGGAGGCTTGGCTAGACTAATGGATAATAAAAGATGTTTGACCTTGCCTTTACGATACACATTGCTTATTGGCTTGGATGTTTATGGGGAATTACCCCATGAGCATGGTGAAATGATATACTGGCCCCTAATGCTATTCACTTACCTGAATACTAAATGTACGGCTGTCTATCTCACCTTCTGAAATGGGGGGGGGGGGGGGGGTTAATGTGGCATAAGAAAAAATCTGGAACGCTTACAACTTCAGCTAGGAAGCCCATTTTGGTTGACAATTTGTTTTGATTATATAATTCCATAATTTATTACGGATAGAGATTTAAGAAAAATAAGGCCAAATCCACTCACGATGAGCAGTGAAGTGCAAAAAATAACCTCTTAATGAGGCTCACTTGAGAGGCAAACTGTCAGATGCTGACTTCCGAATGCTTCCCGTGCCCTTGCCAATATTGCCTTTTGGTTTTCTCTTACATCCGTTTAGGCCGGAGTCCGGACCGTTGTGCGCAGCATTGGGCGCATTTATAGCGCACGACCTTGGCTTATGCTATTTTAGCTGTGTTACGTGCAGCACGGCACAACCTTGGAATAAACTGGCCAGTAGTGTGGTGGGCACGACACTTGGCAGTAATGTGAGAAACATAATTTGGGCTCAGTTTGATCCGCCTTCACCACCCTGTAGCATGTAGGTAGAGATGCCCTTAACCGTTTCCGGTCTGTGCGTATGGGTTCTTCTGGGTTATTTTCACTGTCATACCAACAGAAGTAGTAGGGTAGTTTGTAAACTCTGTCTTGTAGCACGTCTGAGTTGATTGAACCCTAATCGTACATATATTAACCTAGGAACATTGGAAATCGTAGCGCAGGTCTGTAGAAATTAAAGCACAGGGTTAGAAACCGAACATTATCAGAATAGAAAGATTTCCATTCTGATCTCGTACATTAAATGATGCGAGCCTTCATGTAGGCTTATTTCAGTCATTTACTTACGTATGCACCCTTTAAAGGCCCAGTTGTATGAAGGAAGTTGTAAATGTAGTTGTATCTCTAAATTTAAGGGCAGAAATACTAGCGTTATGCTTAAATCACAGCTGCTGAGAGTTATGCCTTATTTGCAGCTGCTGAGTTATGCCTTATTTGCAGCTGTACGGTATTTGTCCGCAGGCTTGAGTATTACTGTGTGTATTTGTTGCATTTTGTGTTTGGAACAAGGTTGTAGCCCCCTAGCATACCTCTCAACTCTCCCTGATTTCCATGGATGTTCCAGATTTAGACTTCAAAATCTAGCTCTGTCCCTAATAATCCTTCTGGTGACCTTTGAGGAAAGGTGAATTATACTCTATAAATAATGGTGGTAAGTATGAGTTGTTTTTATTTTATTTCACAAAATGTGTTTTTTCTGGGTTTGTCCCTGATTCTTTTGAAATGTCCCTGATCATTTGAAAGCTATGGCCCCTAGTCAGGTGTACTTTGTAATTAGCTGAGTATCAGATGAGCATTATGGATTTTGGTGCTCATGGTGCCTATTAACTGTCAATGACAGCACTGGGCGCACCTCTCAACTGTACAGATTTTTGCAGAATGTCCAGATTTTTACCTCAAATATTTGGTCGGTTTCTCCTAAAATCTGTGGTTTTCTGGCAAATCATGGAGGATTGAAATCACTTAATAAACAAATGACATATTTGAGTTTCAAACTTCATTTCCTTCAGAAAATGCATGCTAACAAATCTTGTTATGCTAGCGGCTTAAGAGCAGTAGGTAAAATCTGTCCCTATTTTTTGGCCTTTGTCCTCCATTATTTTAGGCTTTATCCAGATTTTTTTGCATTAAGAGGTTGAAAGGTATGTAACAGGCTACATATCTGCTTCATATTGGGGTGGGGGATATGTTTTACATTTTGTATTGTAACAGTTGAGAACGTGTTAAGCTTTTTAATCATCAGTAGCTATTTTTCTGACAACTGTTGTAGCACAAACCTTGACAAATAGCATTGATATTAATCTCCAGTTTCTAAACCGCACTCTGAATACGGGCTCATTAAGAGTTTCTATCCAAAAAGTCATGTCTGTTTCAATGTTAAATGACAAGGATAGTCTTGCAATGCCCCAAACCCAGTTAAAAGCTATCTACTGTTTTTCTTTGACTTGCTGTTGAGTTGTATTCTTAAAACTGTTTATGCGGAGTAATAGAAGATTGCTTAATTTGAAGGTTGAGTATTGTATACTTTTCAGGCTCTACTCCTGGTTTGCAATATATACAGGCCTTCTGAAAGAGGCTGTAGGCTGGTCCTCTGCAATCATATGTCTAATTCTAGACAGTTTCACTCAAGTCTACTGTTGCATTTAATTATAAGTTCATATGTGTGCGCTAAGCTAATGACCACTGAGGCATTTTTGTATGCATGGCTGTGCATCTGAAGCTTAAGTTCTGGTACCCTTGTGTAACCAAGGGCTTGGGAGATGACCATTTATAGTCTGCCTATTTCCATTAGTGACATAGGTACCTAATCAGGGATGAGTCCCCATCCAGTTGTACAAGTTACACTTAAATTAGGTGAGGGAGGAACTTTGCTTCACATGGCTGGGGAGCCTGTTTAGAGAAGTGGTGGTCTCTTGGCTACATAACTGCCTCTCTCCAGCATGTCCCGTGTCACAGGCAAGGTTTGTCTTGGATAATTCTGGTGCTGTTTGTTTGCAGGTATGCAAGAGGTCCATCATAAAAATAAAAGGGGGGGGGGGCATTGTACTCTGATAAATCTGCATGCTGAGTACAGAGGAACATTTTCCTCCTTGGACTTGAATGCCATACATCTATTTATAAGTTGCACAACATAGAATGATTTCCTCATTTCTGTAGACACGTGATTGTCAAAGGCTAGATTAGTCAGTGTTCCTAAGTCCTTGACTGCTGGGCTGACTCTTGGGGGTGGGTGTTAATGATGGCAGTGGTGGATGACTTCCAGAAGGATACTATTATGCATTGTCTTTAGCTCTGATTAGTTTGTCTGTTCTCCCTTTCTGGAAAACACTAGTGTTCTTGGGGGTATTCGTACTGCTTCCAATTTACAACTGGCCTCTTTGTAGAGGTTGTTGCCTGAGCCAGCTGGCTATCCACTGGGTGAAATGAGTGTTTATACCAAACTAGAATTTTTCAACCGTGCTGGATGGGGTATTGTCAAATGCTTTGGCCAGATCAAGGTAGGCAGCATGAACTGTTTTGCCTTTATCTGTTGCTTTGGTGATCTTCCCAAAGAAGTCCATCAGGTTGAGTAGGCATGATCTGCCATTGACAGAACCAAACTGAGTTTGGTCCAGTATTTGGTTTCTTGTGTCATGGATTTCAATAACTTTTTCCATGGCTTCTCACATGAGACTAGTGAGAGTTATGGGTCTGTAGATGGCCTGCTTTTGTGCAGATGGATGTCTGCTGCAGTTCTTTTTTTGAAGCCAATTTGGAGGCTGTTTAAATAGTGAGTCCAGAGGGGTTGATAGGTCATCTTTCATGCTATTTAGAAGGCAGCTTGGGATATTGTCAGGACCCAAAAACAAAAGTGGAAATAACGAAAAATACACAGCAAAAGCGGAGCACGGAACTTTTAATTGTAAGCGCTTTCGGTAGGGACAATCTCCCCACCTTCTTCAGACAAACAATACACAGGCAGCTGCCCATTCAATACATTTAAATATCACCATTAATTATGACATCATGAATCTCATTAATTTAAAATTCATCATTATAAATTTTTTTATATATAAAAATTGAACTAATAAGAACACTGTAAATATCAAAGAAAATATATATTTAAAAGTTTTTTATGTATAAGGAAAATATAAATATATGTATTTTAAATATAAATGTGCAAAATGCATATATGAATGGATGAAACATTGCCTAAATACATTATCTTATCAAGGCAATGTCTTGTAACATCAAGCAAGCGAGACCAAACAGAACAACATCCCTACTTTAAACCCTCACTATTTTGCAAAATGAAATAAACAGTCTTATATTAAACACCTCTAATCTTGGACTTCTAATCCCATTGAACTATCTATATACATATGAACAAAAAAAATAATAACAATAAAATGGACAAGAAACAAGTGTTAGTGCAAGAACACTTAACCAAATGAGTTTAAACTTTTTATTTCCTCTTGCCATATTGTTACTTATTTAAATTGTCTAAGCAACATTCCTAATCATACTGTCAATGTATGATTTTACCTTTAGAATTATTCTTTGTGATACTTGGTGAATGGAACATATAATTGTAATTCTAAAGGAGTGGTCTGTGTGGCTCTTTGCAGGATATGTCCTGCATTTTACATCGGTAAGACCGATAGGCCACTCAAGAAAAGAATCTGAGCATTTATATGCCATGGAAAACAGGGACATGAATAATGCACTAGCAAAACACACTTGCCAGAATCCTGACCATTGTTTTGCCTTTGTTGTGGTACAACAAGTACAACCGCATTTCAGGGGGGGCCCCTGGAAGTTACAGTTGGAAGAACAAGAGGTTTTTTGGCAGATTCGTACTGCTTCGTACACTGCCCCAGGACTTAAAAAGTGGTGTCCTTAAAGTGCATATTAAAACTAAAAGCACTTAGGAGATAGGTGGGAATGTATAATGGAAATAGTTTAATAAGGGAGTGATAAAATTGTAAAATTATCCAACTAAGGAATTTGGGAATTTAATTTGGATGGGTTAGTCATTAAAACCATTTACTTCTCTCTCTCTCTATATATCTATATCTATAATTTTCAAATGAAATATTTTTAAGAGAATAATTCTAAAGGTAAAGTCATACATTGACAGTATGATTAGGAATGTTGCTTAGACAATTTAAATAAGTAACAATATGGCAAGAGGAAATAAAAAGTTTAAACTCATTTGGTTAAGTGTTCTTGCACTAACACTTGTTTCTTGTCCATTTTATTATTATTTTTTTTTTGTTCATATGTATATAGATAGTTCAATGGGATTAGAAGTCCAAGATTAGAGGTGTTTAACATAAGACTGTTTATTTCATTTTGCAAAATAGTGAGGGTTTAAAGTAGGGATGTTCTGTTTGGTCTCGCTTGATGTTGCAAGACATTGCCTTGATAAGATAATGTATTTAGGCAATATTTCATCCATTCATATATGCATTTTGCACATTTATATTTAAAATACATATATTTATATTTTCCTTATACATAAAAAAAAAAAACTTTTAAATATATAAATATTTTCTTTTATATTTACAGTGTTCTTATTAGTTCAATTTTTATATATATAAAAAAAATTATAATGATGATTTTTAAATTAATGAGATTCTTGATGTCATAATTAATGGTGATATTTAAATGTATTGAATGGGCAGCTGCCTGTGTATTTTGTCTGAAGGAGGTGGGGAGATTGTCCCTACCGAAAGCGCTTACAATTAAGTTCCATGCTCCGCTTTTGCTGTGTATTTTTTCGTTATTTCCACTTTTGGTTTTGGTTTAGCTTATTGTGGTTTATTTTACTATATTGTCAGGACCCAATGGCTTTAGGACATTGGTGGACCTTCTGGCTGAGTGTAGTTGGCTTCATTAGCCATGAGCTCTGCACACAATTGTATACTGCCCTTGAAGTTGCAGATATAGCTAGAGTGCCTTGTGGTTGTTCTTGGCTTGGGAGTCAAATTTACCTCAAATTTGACTTTGGTACACTTTGTCCTGACCCAATTTTTTATTTTCTTCTGTTACACAGCCTATGATGTGATTCTACCAGGGTGGGTTGTTTTGAGTTGGTGCCACACTTATTCCTGGTGGCTACGGCTACTAACATGCTTATATATAGTCAGCAGGGTTTTGAGGGCTTGGATTACTAGGTTATCACTTAACAGTATTTTTTCAAGATGGCCAAAAGGGTGAAGTCAGATTCAATGATGTGGCCAAAAAGTCTGACATGTAGGCCAAGTTTCATGCTGGCCATTGCCCCACAGAGCTATAAATTACTCCTGTGTGCTTGTATGAGGATACATGTGTATTGTATTCATATTAACAGATGCTTTAGTATGCATCCATTATATTTGAGTATACACAAGCATATGCAAGTATTGGTAGAATAATGCAGGCTGTGTACAAGATCCTGTTGATTTAAGTGTAGCGTTCTGGATTTATGGGGGGGTGTGGACTTGCAGCAGAGTTCCTAGTGTTTGGCATGCATGAGTTCAGGTTAGAGACCACTGCTGTTCATACTTGTGACGGACTACTTGAACAACAGTACAGTGTGGAATTACAAGCTCTGAACTGGAACATTCTGCAAAACTAAATACAAGTGCCACGGCAACACATGAGGGACTTGGAAGAAGCTGACAACTTGCGAGTGTGAAAATACTGTAACAGATTGAGTAAATCAGAGCTACAGTTGGAGGGTTTTTAGCCAACTGGCACAGACTGAGAGGTATTGATGGAAGAATGCCAACAATGCTGAAAGTAATTGTATAATCTGTACTTTTATATGGCACAGAAACCTGGCTGTTGATAAGCAGTTGAGGATGCTAGAGGTAATGGAGATGAAAATGCTTGGTGCAAACAATGCAAGAGAGTGAATGCAATGGCTTGGTTATATGTTCGGGGAAATTAAAACTTTGAAGACAGGACAAGGAAAGAGGAAACCTGTCCAACAAATGGATGTCTTGTGTGGAAAGACATGCAGTATGCATACAAAGGTAGGAGTGGCATTGAATTGACAAGTGGTGACTGTTGATCTGATGCCCCCAACCCTATGTAGAAAAAGATTGGGGGGGGGTGGATGATGTATAAGCATTAATTTAGTTGTGTAGTGCACTTGTCTTAACTGGCTCATTTGTACCTTTTGTTTTGAAGCTGGGATATGCAGTGTCTTTGAACTGGGCAAAATGTCCCCAGATCTGTCTAACAAATCTTAACCAACATTTGCTTGGTTGTGCATGTGTTTTTTTTTTTTTTGGCGGGGGTCTACTGCTCCACAAAGCTGTTGTAACACATTAAGGATTAGAGGGAGTTTGATACTTTTGTGTATATACTCTTACCTATCCAGTTTAGCTGTCCTAACAGTCTTGCCATGCACCCTATAGAGAGTTCACTGGATTGCCATTCTGTTCGTTGCAGTACATACTGCTTTTCCCAGGTTTAAATTTGTGGGCATCTTTCCAGTCATCTTCCAGAAATGGAAGCAAATAACCAAAAACAAGTGAAGAGAAACTACACCCAACATAGAGTTGAAAAATATCCACTACGTGAAACCCTGTTAATCAATGTGTACATTCAAAGTTAAGTACTTTTGTCCTCAAATTATCTGGACTTCATTAGAACAGATTTAATGCACACAACCCACTGCTTTTATTTAAAACCATCACATGATTGAAAATGAATGCAATCCAGTTAAGCAGTTAATGTAAACTAGACATTAAAACATTAAAAAAAATAGCTGCTCTACAAATGTGCCGTTTAAATGCAATAAAATATTGAATTTTAAGCTAATAATTCAAATATTTATAGTTTTCCTGCTCTTAACTTCTCACTGCTTAGTGAGACAGCACCGTTCATTCCTGAATACAAAATGGCATTGTCTGCCACAGCAGGTATTCAGCTGTCCGACTTGAGGGATGGTGCTTTAATGTTCAGTAGTATGCACTTCCACAGGCAAGTATTTTGTGTCAAAACCATGCTTGGTACCCATGTGCCAAGTCTGGCAAGCTCCTCTTGAAGATATGCCCATGGAGAAGCTACTAACCTTGTTTAGCCATTGGCAAATGGTTAGTTATGTCTGCTCAACATTCTGAGACATGAATGCTGAAGAGGGAGGGAGAGTACCCGGGGGAGTGCCATTAGTATTGTGCCTGTTGTACAAGATGGCACCATCAGCTGTATGTCTGACTGCAGAGTCAATTTAAGATTACATGGGTAGATTATACAGGCAGATTCGGTGTCTGTGTCAAAGGCTTTAATGAGGTCTAGGTATTCTGTTTGGACCAAGGCCTTTGCCAAAGAAATTGACTAATGGACACTGGATCTCTTTTGAAGTTTGATTAGGTTGTTGGCTTAATTTAGCCCTGCCAGCACAATTTGCAGTGGTACTTATTGGCCATTATACCAACTTTTTCCAAGTAGCTGCTCATAGTTAGATCCCGTGTCTCCTGGAATTGTCATGCAGACAGCCATGAGTTTTCTAAAAGCCCTTTATCAGTTGCCTGATGTGGCCACCCTGCTCTGCTAAATCAGTGTAATAAGGGACCCCCTTGAGGAAAGTATGCTTCTGTGCACATCTCACTCACTCCAGCTGTAGGCAATCAGTGACCCTTGCATGCAGCTGTCTTACTCCATACCCCTAACCACTGTTGGTGTGACTAAGTGCAGCAAACAGATATTCAGGGACAGTGCATACTTATTTTCCTAATGTTTCATTTTGAGCTGTTTCATACTAGCATAACTAGTAGCTGCTTTGGGGTAATGTCAGTTTTCATATTTCCAGATTTTCCCCCCAGATGTTAAGCAAAGGTTCCAGAATTCTAGGCTGGCTGTGAGAGTGCAACACCCTACTTCTGTAACACAAGAAGAAATTTCCTTGTTAGAGGTGTGACTTAGTAATAGTGGCATCTTCAGTGGGTAATAAGCATGCCAGACATTGCTGGTGGAAGTATGGTGTTCCTTTTATTGGCAAGCTTAAAATGGCTGCTATTAGTGGAGCATTTTACTGTTAAAAAAAGCAGCACTGTGTCTGACAGGCTGGATTACTGATGTTTTTGTACACTCCTGCTGTGGGAGAGAGGAATATAATTTCTGCAATGTTTACATATCCCATAGAGTAGAACTTTGAGTCTGGGCTAGCAGTCACATGGCTGGATAGCTTCAGGCTAGATTGGTGCTGGGTTAAATGGCTTGGGTAATGACACTATGTATTGTCAAAAATGTATATGCCTACGATCCATTTTAGGCAAAGTTGAGAGTAATAGATATGTCATAGGTGTCTACTAGGCTAATAGTCCTGGAGCTTTTACAAGCCTAGCCCATAGAAGTGCGCTGTCATTGCCACCCAATGTTGGTTCCCAGGGTCTGTTTCAAGTAGAGCCACTGGAGTGATCCTCTGGGTGAACTTTCTATTTTCCATCCACACGTCAAAATTTCCCTTTAAGGGGGCCAGTGAAGTGCTGTGCTTGACATGTATGGGAAGTCTATTCTAGAGCATAGGCAGTATCTGGATTATGAACCTGTCCCTCCAGCATGTTCTTTTGATTGTGGTAATGAGGTTGAAGTCTCTGGAGCGTGTGTTGCGGAGGGTTTGGAATCTCTCTAGATGTAGCATTTCTTAACAGAGCTGGGTCAGACATGGGTTTAAGTCAAGCAGAGATCACCTCTTAGTAGACTATGAGATGGAGAATAGCTGGAGTTTTTTGAGTCTATCCATTTAGGACATGTTAAGGCCTGGGATCCTCTTTGTGAGGTACTTTTGTGGCCTCTCCAGTTGTTGCAGTGAGGTACATGCCAAATGGGGCATTATACTCTGGTCTGAGGGAGGAGTAAAGAGAAATGATACTCTGGTCTGAGGGAGGAGTAAAGAGAAATGACAACTTTCTTCTTGGATGCAAAACCCTTGGTAATGAGATGTGCCACATAGGACTTTCTGACCATAGTGGCAAATATGGTGGTCGAAGGAGTGGTTGCTGTCAACCTGTGCCCCCATATCATGTAACACCTTCAGTGTTCAGTGGGTTCCCATCTATGTGGTAATTAGTGGGAACTGAGCTTTTCCTAAAGGGGATGACTATGTATTTTTTGGCATTAAGCTTAAGGCCATGGTTTTGACACCTGTCATTGGTCTCAGTGAGACCTTTTCTGTAGGATGTCTGCATCACTTGGGGAGTTAATAATGGCTCCCAGCTTGCAGTCATCTGGAATATTGATGTATGATAGTTTAAAGGATTGTTGTGAAAGTGTTAAAATGTGGATTGTTTGAGAGTTAAAACATATTTATGTATGCTAGTTTAAGAGCTTAAACATGTATGGTAGAGCAATCTCTTAAACTTTCTGATGTGCTGTGTATACCATAAATGTCAGTGGAAGCTGTAGCTTTAATGGAATATTTTGTTTTGGCAGCACAACCCTGAAGACAGATGCTGGGGAAATCTTGGTGGATTACTCCAAGAACCTCATCAGTGAAGATGTTCAGAAGTTGCTGATAGCATTGGTAAATATTTTTAACTGAAACCAGCCTTGCATGGGAAAAGATTTTTGGCAGAGTTCTGCCTGGATCTACCATTAATTCTGTGTTTTGCTAACTTTTTTTTCAATTTGCTACCTTTATTACCTTTATGAGTCTTCCAGGAAACTTGTACTAACAGAGATAATCTGCTTGAAATGAGCACCATTGGAGGAAATGTCAGGGAGTATAAAATGGTACGATTTGAGGCAGACATGCTGTTAAATGGCAGATTTCATGGCCTTAACGTTATGTACAGATAACCGCTTACTTTTAGTATAAAGTGCTGGGAATGAGGTACCCTCCCCTTGTTTGAAGGGAGAAATAAAGTACATGATAGTTTTTGAGGCACTGGGTTTTTGCACCTCCTTAGTGAAGGAGATTTCCTTGCTAGAGGTGAAGAGGAGCACTTGAATGTTTTGGTACGACTTGAATAATGGTATAGAATTTTTGATTGCTGTATCAAACATATTTAGGTAGCTTTTAAGTAATGGGAGTTTTTATGCAGTTTTCCAAATTGTGAGCTGCTAATGTGAGTAAATTGCTCTGATGGGAGAAAGGAGGAATTCTAGGCAAGTATCATATGCTTCATTGGTGATTCCATTGAGGATGCTGTAATCTAGAAATGGAATTTGCACCTTTGGAATTGTTACTGGATTTTTTATATGACTAGTCTTTAAATATGAAGACTCCTGCTGTATTTAACCTTGTTTAACAGTACAAATATTTTCTGCCACGTAATGTTGCATCAGTGGACTTTGCTTTACTGGTGTGCCTCCGCTGACTCTAATTAGAACAAGAACACTCTTCCATGTACCTACTTAGCTAAATAAACATGAAACTTCAAGATGTCTTCTGCCACAGCAGGGCTTCACAGAGGGACTCTTAGATCTGCTAGCTGTCTGAACCAATTCTTTGGACTCTCCAGTGGTGGTATCCCCAGATATAATGGGAGTCTTTTGGGTACTGCCTGAGCCATGTTTTTTTTTGGAGGGGGCAGGGATTTATGCCTCTGCACTTTAGATATGTGCAGTCTTTTTTTTCTCTGGCCCCCGAGTGCAGGGACTTTGCCTGGGGAGTGTTGCCTGATTGACATGGTCTGCCACATCTGTAATAGTGTTTTGTCTTCTGTATTTTTCAGTTTTTCAGCAGAGTAGTTCACTGAAATCATTCTGGTTTCCTCAAGTGATGGTCTTGTTTTTCAGCACGTGTACATTATGTGGCTTTATTTCCCCCCTTAGGGCTCCACTGATTCTGGAGCTAGTATATTTATGGGGGAGTACATTGGGCAAGCTTTGGATGTAGTGGGGTTGCCCCTTCTTGCTTAAAGCTTGGTTCAGTGGTGATTCTCAGATTTAGTTAAATGAACCCAGTTGATTGGTTGTATGTCACCTTTTAGTTTTTTTTTACTACTGCCTGTTTTGAGTTGGTTAGGATGTTTTGAACAGGAACAGAATGCACAAGGACATATTCCAAGATTATACAATAGCAGATTTATGCAGTGTGGTGCAGGTATAAACGGTAAGACAATACTGCATATAGGTGAAATGAAGTAGAAAATGATTAAAGTAATGGCATCTGTTGTCATAATCTTAAGTCTGTAAGCAGCATTCTGAGCGGATAAAAGTATGCAAGGGTTGGTTAGATCTGATAAGTATTTGGAGTGTTTGAAATGGATCATTGATGGGGGAGCAATGCTGGGCCATTGGCTTTGAAAGGATAAAGCATCTAAAGTTGTCACATGGGCTATTAATGTACCTGTGTGTATGGTGTCCACACCTAAGGTAGCATTATTGGAAGAGGCTTTGAAGTGCTTTTTTTGTGTCCGAGGGGTGATTAAGTTAAAGAATGGGCTGTTATTTTAAGTTGTAGTGGGTAGCCTCTGGTTACTGGCATTGAATGGAGTAATAGTATACCCTTCTGGGTGTTCACGTCAGTGTAATCAAGTGGAAGAAGCTGTAGTGGTAATGGCCCTTGTAGGAAAAAAGTTCAAGACTTAATGTACAACCCCAGTAAACAAAAATACTGACCGATTTCAGGCTAAGCCTGGAATTAATACAAACCCTTTCACAAACAACAATGTTGAAATGTAAGCAGTAACAGAGTAGTTCAGACTAATTGCATAGAAAGTGTATACATATTAATTACATAGGTGTATATATTCTAGTGAACAATCTGAGTAATGTACAAATATATACACTCGTTTCTAAAGGGGGGGTCAATCTTTGGTGAAACTTGGAGACAGTGGCGGGAGATAGGTTAGGTGATGTACCTTGTTGAAGCAGGAGCATTTGGCTCGGAAGTCCTTTTTGGGTTGCATTTAATATTTAGAATAACATTCTATAGGAGAGCTGGCCAAAGAGTAGGCACCTAAGAGGAGACTGCACGTGCAGTGCTGTGGAGTTTGGTTCTAAGGGTAATGGGAGTTGGTGTGGCTTGTCTCAAATTGTATGATGAGCTTTTTCATGAAGTGTAGCTGCTAGAGGACGAGTTCACAATGTATAGTTAGTCTTGGATCTGACTGGAGTTGGCATCAAATGTTGATGGGAGTGGCTTAGTGACTATCTTCAGCATAGAGAATGAGAGGGTGGGGGGCTGCCACAATTAAGTTTTTAATGAATATGGAGAAGAGAGGGGGTCAAGAATGATTCCTTGGGGTACACCCTTGGTAATAGGTGCAGATTCTGCACTGGATGATCTATTTTTAATTCTGAAGTCCGTCAAAGAAATTTGTAAACCAGGGAGTGGCATCTTGATTTGTAGATTACCTACATTAAGGGTAGGTTTAGGGTTGAAGGAGCTTGAGTCCCATTGAGATTAACCTAACACAGGAGTTGAGGACTTTAACTTTGGGAAGACTTGAGATTATTTTGGTTAAAACGATATTGAATGTTGTACACTAAGGTGGTGGGTCAGTCATTTGACTGAAATGAAGATGAGGCTAGATAATGGCAAGGATCTGTTTGGGGTGAGTGAAGAGTACAACCTTGAGTAATAGAAAGGTAGCTACATGTGCATGAAATATATGGGTAGTGGGGTTGGCAAGGATCTGTTTGGGGTGAGTGAGTACAACTTTGGTTAACAGAAAGGTAGCTACATGTGCATGAAACATATGGGTAGTGGGGTTATAAGTTTAAGGGAGCAAAGTACAAAGATCAAGTGAGGTGTTCCAAGGAGGTTGGCTGATCCATATGCAAGGGATCTACAGAACTTGGATTGGGTCTGCTCAGGACTGTAGAGTAATCTTCCTAAGGTAGCTTCTGGAAGGAACAGTGACTGGTTTCAGTATTGCTTTCTTTTTTGTATTGCTTTCTCTTTTTTTAGAGTATCCAGAGTTTTTGAAGGCCATTTCACTGAACCTATCAATTTTTTATTAGGTTACAGGACGGTATATTACCCCTGTGGGGAATATGACGTGTAGGTATTTCTGTATTTACCATTTCATCCAGCTTGCTGGGTCTACTCATTTAAGTCAAGGACAACTCTTGAGTGAGCAGGACTATAGAACCTTTTGTCTGGAAGGAAGTGGAGTAGTCTGCTGCTGTTTGCAATCGGGCAGCTGCATCTGTAAAAGCAGAAGCATTTAGAGGATAATGGGGGAGCAGCAGTGCCTGAAGTGTGTGTGGGGGTCTGCACTTGGGTAAGAGTTGAATAATGGAAGTATTGGTTGTCTTTCATATCTGTAACACCTATGAGTTGTGAAATGTCACACTTGTAACAGCCTACACACATTGCATTCCATGGCATTTTCTGAAAAATGAACTAAACTTAAAAGCATATTCAATTTTATGAAAGTGGTTGACTGTAAATGGCAATATTATCAGCAAGAATTCTTTGACGGTCTGTGTAGTCAGTCTTTTGCATAAATACTGTAATATGGGGTTTGTGTGCATTATGAATTTTGTATAATCACAGATTTTCTTAAACTACAACCTAGACATAAAAATATACAACATTCATCTAAATGCATGTTTGAGATATACAGACATATGAAAACGTGCTTAATTGTATAACTAACAAAATACTAGATCTCTCTAGATGTGCCAGCATTTAAAGTTTTCCTTGATGTCCCACAACACTTTTATAAGTTACTTACTTTTTTGAAGTAAAGTACATATGGAAATATTGCTTTTCATAATAAACTAGCAATATTTCTAGTATAGTGTGATATGTAATAGTGAATTGCCTTATTGCCCTGTCTCCTACATTGGTGTTTCACACCGTACACCTAAATAATATGTAGGTCTTTCAGGTATGAAAATGTGCATAAATATGAATAGTAAGTGGCAAACCAAGATTAATTTCTCTACTGCAAAACATCATAGGCTAACAGTCTGTCTGATCTGTATTATGTGATTGAATGCCAAGGTGATTGAACACCTAACCATTGGCCACGTAATATCGAACTGCAAAACAGCAAATGCCACTGGGAAATGTTAGTCGCCCACAAAGAAAATAAATAAATTTACAGCCAAACTGTGGGGGGCTCCACTCCTCACTCCTCTAACTAAATATACCAATTCCAAGATCGCTCCACAGTGGAGAAAATGGCAAAATCCAGTGAATGGCCAAGGGAGATTTTTCCCTGTGTTAAATTGGCCGTTCACTGTTTTTTTGTCTTTGATATTACACGGTCGATTGCTTAGGTGTTCGATCACCTTAGCATTCGATTATGTAATATATAGACCCTGTGTCATTTTTATTGAACTCCTTGCCCTTTCAAATACTGCCTATTGACTGGTAAGTCATTGAAACCACACCCAAAACAATTTAGGAGGTCATACTGCAGTATGGGTGTGAACTGTAAGTATACCAAAAAAGATGCTTTAGGCTTGAGTTACTCAACACTGAACTGATTTAGAGCTGTAAACTTTGCCTGGGGGTCTAGTTGTTAGAATGCAAGCTCTTCAGTGAGAGCTGTGCAAGATTCCATATGGATAGTTAATGGAAAGTTCTGAAATAAGTGCTTCAAAAAATGTAATGGAAACTAGTAGTTTGGCAAACTTTCTTTTTTTTTTTGTGTGCTTTTTTGTTGAAGTTTTAAGCTAAGCAGCTATGGTTTAGTGAGGCAGTAAAGTCAGTACCCCTGGCTGACCTGTAGATGTTGTCTGGTTGGGACAACCTGAAAGCCATTGGCATGGACGTCTGGGTGTACATTACCAAGCACTTCAAAGGTAACTCATTGTAAGAAAATGATCTGAGCCACACCAAACTAGTCTGTCATGCTTATTGCTACCCAGGTTGAGAAGAGTGTGTCCTCTGTGCACTGCAGGACAAATAGCCACCCCCCCCCAAAAAAAAACTGATCAAATTGTTGAGACTAGGGCATTCACAGCTGTGTCCTCTGCACTGCAGGACAAAAAAGCCACCCAAAAAAAATTATCACAGTAGCATGGCTAATCCCACTAGTGAATTCTGACTTAAAATTAAGTTTTGCTGCCTGTAATTGCCCTTTGGAGAGGAGTTGAGACTGTAATAAGTACACTACCCCAAAATTTTGGGATTTAGTTTTGATACTATGGATCAGTCTAAGTGTTTATGGCATCAAAATCTGAAGACCAGATGGGTGGATGGTATTTAAGTTTGCAAGGTTTTTAAGTCTTTGCAGTTTTCTAGTAAATGGGCTGAAGTAGGTGACTACACCCAGCCTTCATGAACAGTATAAACATTTCCAGCAAAATTGTTGGAATCCACATTACCTATATGGAATGTGGTAGTGGGATGGCCTGATAAATCATTTATCCAGGTTTTGGTATGTTCCCCCCCCCAGTTTGAGAATTTAATGTGGGTTGTTTGAGAAGACTCTGGATTAAGTTTGGATACTGCCTTAGGACTTGTTTTTTTGCTATGAGAATTCCAACCCTTGCTAGAATGGATTTTAACAGTGCAAAATAATGGCAAACTTTATACAGTGCAGTCAAGGGGAAGCCCGTGTAAAGGTTCCTCTTGTTTAGAACTAAGTGTGTAAAGCCTCCAGCAAGTGTGCAAGGAAAGACACTTGCTGGATCTTTCCCTAGTGGCTATATGAAGCCATTGTAGAATGGCTTGTTGGAGAGCTGAAAAGGAAGGGTCTTGTGTGTAAATGACTGAGGGAGGGTGGGACTGGAGTTTGAAGTTGCCCATATCTGGGAATGGGCTGGGCATATTGTAATGTTTTAAAGTCTGATTAGGTACAAGGCAATTCAGAACAGTGTTTGAGAGGCTATGTAGCCAAGGCAGTCTTGGCTGCTGCATAATATATGGGTTAAGGGCTGGGTTAGACCAAACTGAAGTTGCACCAGTTTCCTTTTCATTGTTACTGCTGTAATTTTTATTTGTTCACTTTCTTTTAGGCAAAGTCCAGAGGAGTTGAGGATGCAAGAGAACGCATGTTTAAAGGAGAGAAGATCAACTTTACTGAGGTAAGAATTTTGACTCCTGATTAACACCTGTAGGTATGATGCGATAAAGTAATTACTAATTCTTGACCCAAGAGAACAGTTGGCTGCTTCATGTAACTAGTGTGTGGAGCTCTGAATAGGATAAATGCTGAAGCAGTAATGGGGGTAGGGGGACCTGTAAGCGCACACTCATTGTACACCAGCTCATGTAAATGTAGTTTCAGGTTAATTCCAGTTAAGCTGCAGGCTGTTTAGTGTAGTTTTCCACTTTATGGAACCTTTTAAGCAAGCTGCTGTATGCAGTTGCTTCTGCACACCTTTTTGACATTTATAGTGGCTAAGTTCATGCCCCATAGCTGTATTGAAGATGACTTTAAAACTCCTGGATAAAAGTGGGTGGATGGGGGGGGCGCAGTTTTCAGCATGAGTTGTATACAGGAGCACTAACTCATAAAGCTAATATGCTCTAAAGAATTTTTTAATTTCCTATTGTTAAAATAACATGGTTGAATATTTTGATACCATTAAAGTTCTTATCGGATCTAGTACTATTATCAGAGTTCTATAATGCAAAAAGTAAAGGTGAGACAGCCATGTTTTATGCCCTTTTTTAATTTTAAAGGCATTAAAAATGGTTCTTTCAAACATAAGCACAAGAGTTACTGTGTAAAAAGTTATTGTATAACTTGGAAATTAATGCAATTTTCTAAGGTAAGAAATTATACCATGTTTTAAAATGGGTACAACCAATTAATGGAGTCAAAAGCCTCATCCAAGTTAAGAATGATGGAAAGGTCTTTAGTTTTACTTGCATAGTCCAAGTATTCTTGTATTGTCCCGTACTTGTCTAGTTAAGATAAACCCAGTTTCATAATGGCTAATTGGTGCAGATATAAGTAGATGAATTCTGTTAAATAAAATTGACAAACATCTTGTAGTCCACGTTTAAGTGAAATTGGTCTGTGTGCTGAGCACTTTGTAGGATTCTTATCCTGTTTTAAACTAGGTGATAAGTGAACAGCCCATGATTGGGGGTGGAGGGGACTTGAGCATTTTCTTTCCTCTCTAGACCTTCTCTAATTTAACTGCATCATCTGGTAGTATTGTATAGTTCTGGTATAAGGCCATCTAACCCTGGTGCCTTATTTTACTTTCATTTGGTCTTCTGTTTCTGTTACTGAATGGTTTATCAACTTTATTTGTTTGCTTGTTAATTTATATAGCAATAACCCACGCCTGGGTGTGGGTAATGCTGGATTTACCCACACCCAGAAGTGGGTTATTGCTATTATACAATAACATTATTTAAGAAAAATAATTACTTTTCTTAAATAATGGCATTGTATAATGCCTCCTTGCTGCCCTTCTGCCGCTGTCTGTTATCCGCGGCAGTTCTGATGTACTGCGCATGCGTAAGCCTAGGCAGTACATCAGAGCTGTGGGCTTGCAACAGAGATCTTCTCCGTTGCTTTTTACTGTCTCGCTATGTTAAATGGGTTTAACATAGCGAGACAGCTTTAAATAAGCAACGGAGATCTCCGTTGCTTATTTTAAAGCTGTCTTGCTATGTTAAACGCATTTAACATAGCGAGACAGGTTTTAAAAAAAAAAAAAAAAAAAAAAACGGAGAAAGCAAGATCTCCGTTGCTTTTTACACACTGTGTCACTATGTTAAAGGAGTTTAACATAGCGAGACAGCTTTAAAAAAAGCAAGGGACATCTCCGTTGCTTTTTTTAAACCTATGTCACTATGTTAAGCTCCTTTAACATAGCGAGACAGTGTTTTAAAAAAGACTTATACTAATGGAAAAAGTCCGGGTGACCGGACCTTTTTCCATTAGTATAAGTCGATTTACAACGTGCACGCTGGCCAATCAGCGTGCACATTTTAGAATATTAATGGGGGGTCATGGTATAATCATTTGTATTCCCTTGGAAATGTTTCAGCGTGTCATTATCTAGGTTATTTGCATTTATATTTTCATAAAATTAATTTAAAGCCCTCGAATACCTTTAATAGGTCCCTTGTTTCTACTTCTGTTGTGTTTCTTTGGTATGATTTGGTTTATTAATTTTCTGTGGTACGAGAAAGTTTATGCAAGCTTAAAGGGTTTACTGAATATGCATGAAGTTTGTTTTTCCAGGTTTTTTGGAACATTGGTTTAGAATTTCAACATTTTCTATTAAGTTCTGTGTCATTTGGTTTTAGATTTAAATTTACTATGTCTATTTTGGCCTGTCGTATATTCAGTTTTGTCCCATTCTCTTGTTTCACTTTTTATCCTTGAATCCTTTTATTTTAATAGACACCAACCTCCTGTGATGTATTGGATTAATGTTTTAAAATAAAGATTATAGCATTATGGTACAATAATGGACATTTAAACCAATTTCTGTGATATGAGTATTTTTCTCTGTCTATTAACAATATTTGTGTTCAGTATCTATATGAATAATGTGTGTATCAAAGTGCATTTTGGTGTGTATCCTTTAAATTCATTAGACTTACAAAATTCAAGTGTGTAGCTGAAGATGCGATTCTCAGCAGTGGAATCTTTGATAAAATGCAATTAAAATCACCAGCCATTATGACTGCCTTTCATGTAATGGGCTATAGTATACAAGTAATACTTTTTTTTTTTTTTTTTTTTTTTTTTTTTTTTCATAGTTTATAGTTAGTTTAGTACTAGGCTATCTGCCCTGGGGCATTTGTAAGCCTAGCCATACTGATGTGGCTTTTGTCACCCCATAAAATGGTACAAAATGCACAGAATAGATTTAGAATACTGTGCCTCTGTCTAGTAGTGACACAGTGAAGGTCCCCTTATATAATAGAATTAGTTTACTGTGCCCCTGTCTAGTAGTGACACGGATGTGACCCCTGGGGTAAACTTACGATCTCCCATCCACTCATCAAGATTTCTCTTGAAGAGTCAGTGAGGGGCTCTGCCTAACATTAACTGGGATCTTGTTCCAGAGCATGGGAAGCCTCTGGGTTATGAATCTGTCCCTCCAGCATGTCCTATTTCATACTTGTGCCGAGGTTTAAGTCTTTAGCTCTCGTGGTTCTGATGGATTTGGATTTTTTGAGGTGGAGCATGTCCATCAGTTCCTGATTGGACATGGCCTTGTAAGTCAGGCAGAGATCACCTCTGAGCAGGCGGTATGCTACTGAATAGAGCTGGAGTTTCTTTAGTCTGGCAGAATAAGACATATGTTGGAGACCCTTGATCCTCTTGGTGAGGTACTTTTGTGGTCTCCAGCTGTTGCAAATGCCAGGTGAGGTACATACCAAATGGGGCATTTGTACTCAATCATGGGTCTGATGAGGGAGGAGTATAGGGGTACAATGACATCCTTGGATCTGGATGTGAATCCCTTCATAAGGTATGCAAGGTAGAATGTTTTTCTAATCACTTTGGCAACGTGGGTGTCAAATGAGAGGTCGCTGTCGACTTGGGTCCCTAGGTCTCTGATTACTTTTTCCGTACTCAGTGGGTTGCTGTCTGATAATTTGTGGGTACTTTGTTTTTCCCAAAGGGGATGACTATACATTTTTTGGCATTTAGTTTAAGGCCATGACTCCGGCACCAGTTGTCAGTTTCTGTGAGGCCTTTTTGTAGGATGTATGTGTCCGGTGGTGTATCTGCTATGGCGCCTAGTTTGCAGTCATCTGCGAACTTTGTCCGCCACAACCCTCCCATGTTTGCTTTAACATCTGAGAAATAAATGCCGAACAAGAGGAGTCCCAGGACAGATCCCTGTGGGACACCACTTGTGACTGGCTTTGAGTCTGACATTGCTCCAGCGATTTTAACTTTATGGGTTCTGTCTTTTAGCCAGTTTGCAACCCATCTAGTGACATAAGGGTTTACATTTAAGCTGTTGAGCTCATCTATGATGCCTGAGTGGGGTATTGTGTCGAAGGCCTTAGCCAAGTCCAGGTAGGTTGTATGGACTGCTTTGCCCTCATCAATGGCTCTAGTGAGTGACTGTTTCGAAAAAGTCAAACAGGTTCAAAAGGCAGGATCTGCCCTTTACAAAGCCGAACTGGGTGGGGTCGAGTGTCTGTAGGTCCCCAATGTCTCGGAGTTCCATAATGATTCTTTCCATATCTTTGCAGACCAGGCTGGTTAAGCTTATGGGGCGGTAGTTCCCCGGGTCTCTAGAGGTACCTCCTTTGTGGAGTGGGACCACTGTTGCTGTACGCCACTGTTCAGGTACATATCCTGTAGTAAGGCTAAGGTTAAATAGCATTTTTATGTGCGGGTTTAGCTCCTCTTGGAGTTGACGTAGCACGCAACCCGGGATACCGTCAGGTCCCATTGATTCTGTGTTTTTAGCTTTGCTGAGGGCGGCTCTCACCTGGACATCTGAGATGACAGGGCGATTACGTTCAGCTGGGATAAGTATTTCTTCTTTTGGGGGTGAGGGAGGGGAGAAATTTGCACTGAACCTGTCAGCCAGAATGTTGGCAATATCTGTGGGTTCAGTGTATTTTTTGTTGTGAACTAACTCTGAGCATATCTGAGGGTTTCTGCCCAGGTTTCTAACATAGCTGAAGAAGGCTTTGTGGTGATCTTTAGTGTCCTTAGCGATTTTTCTCTCAGTTTGCCTTGGATGTTTTTATGAGAGAAAGTAGTTTTCTGCTAGTGTTGATCAGAGATGTCTTCCCTTTATGGGATTTTGCTCTGTCGTGCAGTAGCTTCCTTTTGTTATACAATTTGTTTATGGCTGAGGTCCACCAGACAAGACGCTTGCCTTTGGTGGAGAGGGACTTGGATTTATTTGGGATTGCATGATCCATGCATTCTTGGAGATGTCCATAGAAAGCATTTGTGAAGGATTCCGCATTGTGGGATGTGGTATCCACTGGCCCAGTGGGCTTAAAGGATACCATCTCAGTCTTAAGAAGAGTGAAGTCTGCTTTTGAGAAGTTTTTCACTGTGGTCTTTTGTGCTGGGGGTGGAGGTGGGATATGTATATCTAGGGTGATTAGTTTGTGGTCCGATCTCACTAGTGAGGGGTATACCTCCGGTGTGGAGCATTTTGTCCCCATGTTTGTAATGATCAGGTCTAGTATATTATCTCCCCTAGTGGGAGAGGTGACTAGTTGTTCCAGTGCATTTGAATTTGAGTTCCAGGAACCTTTGGGCTAGGGTGTTAGGACTAGAATAATGTACCCAATCTATGTTAGGGTAGTTGAAGTCTCCCAGTATGATGGTGTTTTGTGATGCATTCATATCCTCCAATGTCTTTAGGAAGGCTGAGTGGGTTTCCTGAGATTGGGAAGGTGGTCTGTAACATGCTACCAGTTGTATAGCAGTTTTGCCTATGGTTAGTTGCACCTGTATGGTCTCTGTTTCATGTGTTGCTACTAACCTGGAGGGGTGGTTCAGCCCAGGTTTTGGGGCTGAAAACCATGATACGAGGTATAGCCTGGTAGCGCTGGGGTGCTCTCAGGAGCCTTGAACTAGGTTTCAGTTACTGCACAGACGTCTATGTTCTCCATACTGAGGAGTGCATCGAGTGCCTGCATCTTGAGATTTAGACTTCTGGCGTTGAGCAGCATTACCCTTAGTTTTTTTTCCATTTTTGTTCTCTAAGGAGGTGGGTTTGTCTTTTGAGCCTTGCCTAAAAAAGGCACTATGGGGGTGGCAAGAGCCTTTTGCCAATATCCGGAAGCCCAGTGGTGACAGGTGCAAGCCATCCCTTGTGAAGCAGCGTGGCTTGTCCAACATGTCATCCCAGGCAGACACATTGGATCCCCTTAGAATGACACCAGTACTTGAGCCAATTATTAAAGCTGATCATCTTGTCTTTGTATTGTGGCATCATTCTTGGTGAGGGCAAGATGCTGCTCAGGGTCATACCAGCCTGGGCTACATAATCAGAGCTCCTCTGTCTCTCGTAGTCCAGGGAGGTACGTCTCAGGTCATTCACACCAGCATGGACAATGAGTCATATTTGTACTTGCTTTGGAGTGACCTGAGTGCGTGTGTTGTGGCGGATCCTAGCTCCCGATAGGCAGCTCAGTCACCCTCTCCTTGTTCAGCCTGGTAAGCGGGACATCAGTGTGTCTGACTATAGAGTCACCTATTACTAGTGTATCAGGCATGGTGTTTGGCCATAAGGGCTGTGATTGACACACTGACTTATTGAAGTATGTGTTGCATGTGTTTTGTTTTGAGGTGGTGGATTTTTGGATGTCTGCTTTGGGAGCCTCTGTTTTGGTAAGTTTTTTATCCGCGCCTCTGAGTATGTCTTTGTGTTTTTTATGTGTTTGGTTTGGAGTTGTGGTAGGTCTATGTGGGACTGGGTTTGCTGTGTGTGTGGTTACCATCTCCTCCTGTCTGGTCATGCCAGCCCTGAGTTGAGAGAGTTCAGCCTCCAGTTTGGCTATATTGTTGCATCTCTCACATGTATTTGTGTTTGTTTGGAGGAGGAGAGGGTCGTCTGTGTATGAAACAATTGTAGCATTATCTCAAGATACCCAGATTAACCAGCTGAACTGGAGAGGATGCCAGTACTCCACCACTCGACATGCTAGAACAGTATAAAGGAGTGCTGTGCCTTTAAGGGAAGTGGATATTCACAGGGGTGGTAGGTGGATGGTACTGCCTACTTAGTATGAGTGCTTGCTTAGTAGAGTAGTTTTGAGAACAAGTGCTAGGCTTATAATATAGCGAGTAGTCTGATTATATTAAGAGTAGAGCTTCCTTAAGGGAAAATTTGAAGAGCAGACTTGGCGGAGCCAAATGCGGATTTTAAACAGGGAACTTCATAAGAGCTAGAAATGGTCCAAAACCAATTACTACAGCTCTTGTGCTGAGGTCACTTCCTACAGGGACAGGTAGGCTGCTCAAGGCTCCCCACTCCCATTTTTTTTTTTTTTGCATCTTTAGCTCCAACCCCTGGAATGCAGTAGTTTACTAATGTATATAGTTTTCTGCTCCACTCAGTTGTAACAACACTTAACCTACCATTTTTATCAACATGGGTATCTTTACATTAGGCATTACTGGATATAGCTCTTCCATAAAAAAGAGGGTGCCGCCTCTCAGCTTGAAAGCCAGAACCTGCTCAAACCAAATAATTCTGTAATGAAAGTTTCACATATTAAGTGTTTCCTGCAGAAATACAACCCCCCTCCCCCCTTTTTTTTTTTTTTTACTGGATTATTCAGTCCATTAATAGGCATTTAAAGTTTGAACTTTTATGAGGCTAAATGTCAAACTGCATTTGTGTACAGAACTTGTTTGTTTCTTTCGGTTTTTCCTGGTTAGGGGTCGCCACAGCAGAACTCCAGTCTAATGATTGGCAGTAGATTTTTACGTACTGGCTTGCCGGGCCTAACGCACAACCTTCAACGAAGGAATGCCCATTCACGCATGTCGCCACACAGAGGACACTCTAACTGTGAATCGAATGGGCAACGTCTAACTGTGAGGCAACAATACTTTCATATAACCATATAGTCTTCAGCTGTGGACAACTTTCGAAACAAATAAGAAAAAAAATACCCAGTGATGTAAACCTAAAACATTCTACCATGGAATAACACATTCCTATTTTGAAAGAGCAAACTACCTCTTGGTCTCTTAGATTAACAAAGCTTAGCTCATGCTTCTGATTCATATTAGTATGCATCTTAAACAAGTCGGTGACTTGTGAAATACGAAAAATTAACAGGTGTTCAGAACCTTTGTTATAAGTTGACTAAACTGATATCTCTACAGTCTTTCCCTGTACGTCACATTATCTCCCTGGTCTACTATAGGGAGGAAGTCTGTTGTTTTCATATTAATTTATAGGTCAGATTTTTTCTTTTCCTGGTTTATGCCTTGTACTATTACTATATACCTAGGTTTTATATTTTAGCTGTAATCCTAGTGTAGTGTCATAATAAAACATATTTACATTTATCATTATATATTTGATGCAAGCATTCAGAATTAATACAGTGGTTTAGAATGCAATTCACTGTATTGCTTATTTAACTTGTATTCATAAACATCTTGTTATATGAGTGCTTGCAAATGAACAGTTAATCGGCCATAACCCATACAAACATCCACTAGTGAATCCAAGTCACTCCCCACCCTACACACCAGTCCCCCAAACCAACAAAAAACCTCAAAGCATTCCAACCACCAAAAAGCCATTGTAGTTGAAATGACACTTAATGACTCCTTGAGCATACCTGCATGAGATGTGCAATACACAATACAAAGAATTTTTTTTTTCTTCAAAGGAGACGTAGCATACAGATTTGCACCAAAAAAATGACAGCCACGTGCTATCCAGGTCCAGTCCGCAAAAGTGCAAATGCAACCACAGTTATTTGATAACATTCCAATGGTAACTTTTTTGTATATGTAAGAAATTGTGTATTTTTACTTTTCTAGCATAGTGTAACGTTCTAGGTGCTATTGCATGTCAAGTATACTATCAGTATTGAGCATTCAGAACTATAATAACGGACAGTGGATTAGAATGCAATTCACTGTCTTATTTAACTTGTATTCTTTGACATATGATCTTGGACAGGAAGAATTAACCTGGACAATTAAGATTTTCAGAACTCCTGCAGCATCATAAAAAGTGCTCATGGTGAAGTGTCATGCTGGTTTTCATGATAGGGCTTGAAAATGAACATTCCGTGAGTTGCACTTCACACACATGCCACAAGTGAATCCAAGCCATCGCCACACCACACATCCATCCCAAAAAAAAACCCAGAATATCCCAAAATCTTCCAGCCACCAAAAAGCCATTGCACTAGAAGGAATAACATTTAATGATTCAGCAAGCACTATTTGTATGAGATGTTTTTAATAAAAAGCAGACTTTTTTTTTTTTTTAAATCCAGGTTTAACTTGTAAAAAATGTGAGTGCTACTATTCTTTGATATCTTTCCAATAGTTACTTTTTTATATATGTAAAAGTATATATTTTTTATACTTTGTTTATAATATTATAATATAGCATGCCTTTCTTGGGTGCTATTGCATGTCAGTAGCACACTACTGGACAATTTTAAGTACCCAGAATGTAACTTAACAGGCCTCTTTAGTGTCATTTGTTGCATCTTGCCAAGATATCAGTGTGCCACCTGACATATGTTTCTTCGTAATGAATAGTTTTCACTTTTAAACTCCAAGTGAAAATATGTGGCTTTAATTTCATATATAGCTAACATTTTAAAAAGAGAGCTAGTTACCATTTGAAGTAAGGAAAGAAATGTACCTTTTAAAAATGGTATGCAACACCTTTGCCAGTCTTTTAGCAAATATAGACTTAAACATTTTATACTCATGGTTTTAGAATAAAAATGAGATATGAAGCTGGATCTGAGCCTTTACTGTCTTTGGTATTAGCCACCACAGCTTTCTTCCAGGATGTTGGTGCTTTAAAATAGTATTAAAGAAACTCCTATATCTTTATCACTTTCTTCCCTCCTAGTTTCCACAGGAGTACCATTATTTCAGGAGATGTTCTGTAGATTGGTTATGTCACTATTTTTATTTCCTTTCCTAACTGGTAATAGAGCCTCATCTAACCTTGGCATATTTAATTCAATAAAATTTCCATTCATACTTTTCTTTGTTCCACACTTCTCTGCTTTACACAGATTTTAATAACATTTCTGAAATGTTTCTAATACAGGGTACCTGGTTAGCAAAAATCAGTTGCTTAACAGCAGTCTTTCTAAACTCTTGCATATTATTGAAGTGGTCCTTTATTTTCTCTGTGTAGTTGCACTGCTTCTGTGCGATTTTCCCCTTCTGTAGTACTTTAACATTTTTGGCAGTCCCTTTAAATTTTTGCTACAGTTTATTAGCAACGAAGATGTATCTTTTTCTTCCTACCCTGCTTTTGAACTCCACTTTCATTTTGTCCCACTCCCTAGTTATATTTCCTAAAGACATTTCCATCTTCCTTAACTCCCAAATTTGTTACCCATAGCTTAAATTCCTCTGCTTAACAGATGAAAGTGCCAGTGTCTCTTGTTTGTTTTGGCTATTATTGGCAGGTGCTCTGGAGTACATATTTGATATATAGCAACATTTTCCTGAGATACAATTTCTGTTGTGGCTAGGCCAATTTATGTACCTTGGGATTGTGTCTAAACTCCTAATTCAAATCTTCACTACCAAATATTTTCATAGTTTTCAAATCTACACTTACATTTTCCCTTCTACGCCCCCTAGCTTTATCTTCAGTGTTGAAAATCAAACTCCAGTCCCCAGTTATAAGCAACATTCCCTGCTAAATGCTGGCTGTTTCTCCCAGAATTTAAGCTGTATCATTGCAGTTTTTGGTGGAATATAAATGTATGCCAGCATAATCTTCCCTTGCCAGGAGCCTCTTACTGCTACAAATCTACCATTATATTTTCCCTCTTGCTATTGGGTCCTTTAGCAGTTAATTTAAATGCTCCATTTTTCTTTTGTACCAAAATAACCATCCTGAAATCTTAAATTCACATGGTCTATTCTTTCCCAAATTTGTCTCCTGTAACATATTTGCATTTTGAACTTTTTACACATTACATTTCACTGTTGTATAACTGACAGTCTAAGATAATGTGGAAAGTATCCGTTTTAGTGCTATCAAGTTTCTTTATAGAAACTCAAGAACAATATAGTCTTCACAGTGCAGTGAGAAGCTTGTAGTTGAACATTTTATGTGCTAAAGGAAAACCACTACTTTCAGTGTTCTTTACTTGTTTCCACTTAACTTTTTAGATCAAGCCAAAGGCCTTAATCCAGTCATTCCCCTATACAAAAGTAAGAAAAAGCATGTCTGTTGTAATTTTACAACAAATCCCTTGCCTGAATAGCCCAAGATGAAAGGATGTTACTAGGCTGTTGGCCCCGAAGCCCTTATAAGCATAGCAAAGAGTTCAGCCCATGTTTAGACAAATCTGCACAAAAGCCCCTGTCCAGTAGGGACACTGGTGGAATCCTAGGAGTGCATTTTCTGCTACCTATCCAGTTTGCACGTAAAAGGATAATGAGGTACTCTGCTTGACATGGAGAGGGAGTCTATTCCACAATTGAAGTCCTTGGGACACAAATCTGTCCCGCCAACCAGTCCTATTGATATCGGACCAGGTTGAGATTGTGCATACAGGTTGCTTGAGTGGACCTTGACTTGTGGATATGCAGCAGTCCCATCAAGGCAGGGTCTGAGATTGCTTTTATATGCCAAACAGAGGTCACCCCTGAAGGTCTATGAAACTGAGTAGAGGGATAGGGCTTCCATCTGCGTAGGGTAGATGTTTGAGGCCCTGGATTCTCCTTTTGAGGAACATCTGTGGTCTTTCTAGCTGCTGCCTGTGCTCTTGTGAGATGCATGCCGAAAGGGGCATTGTACTCAATAATTGGCCTTATAAGGGAAGAATACAGGGATGTTACGACCTTTGTCCCTGGATGAGATGCCCTTAGTTATGAGGTGGGCCATGTAGAAAGCTTTCTGTGCAACAGAAGCAACTTGGTGGTCAAAAGTCGGGTTGCTATCAACCTGGCTGCCAAAATCCCTCACAGATTGTGTACTTGACACGTTGTTGTGATGTGTGGGGATATCCTCATCCCCAAAGGGGCTGATGCATTTTTTGGCATTCAGCTTGAGACCATGTTTCTAGCACCAGTCATTTGGGTGGTATCCTTTTGGAGGACATCCACATCACTTGGAATTGATGACTGCGCCCAGCTTGCAGTCATCTGCAGACTTGGTCAGCCATAGTTCACTGGTTTTGTCCTGCATCTCAGAAGTGTAGCCTGAATAAGAGGCCTCAAAACAGATCCCTGGGATATGCTGCTTGTTATGGGTCGGGTGCTTGAGGTGGCTTCCCCTGTTTTTAGGTGGGTTCTATCAGTGAACCAGTTTGCTACCTATCTGGTAACACATGGATTGATGGCTAGTTGAGTATCTACTATACCAGAGTGGGGAATGGTGTCAAAGGCTTTGGCCAGGTCAAGGTAGGCATTATACAGTCTTCCCCCTCATCCATGGCTTTGACTGTCTCAAATAAGCAGACCAGATTTAAGACATGACCTCCCCTTGACAAAGGCAAACTGGCAACCTCCAAACACTCTACCCCACATAGTATCCCTGTTAATTAGGTCCATGATCTATTCCATGGCCTTGCAGATCAGGCTAGTTAGTCTGATGGGTCTAATTTTCTGGATCAGTGGATCCTCCACCTTGGTGTAAGGGATGACTGTGGCTGTCCTCCACTCGGCCAGGACAAAACTGGTTGGTTGAATAGGCTGCCTAATGCTGCTGCAAGTTCATGCCTGATTTCATATCTGATGCAGCCAGAGATGTTATCGGGTCACATGGAGGCTGTATTTTTTTTGCCTTTGAGAGGGCAGTGATTACCTCTTCCCTAGAGAGAAGGGGTGGGGGCAGGTACTGGGATGTCCTGATTTACTGATTGGGGGGGGGGGGGAGACAAGAGGAAAGGTGTTCACTGAATCTGATAGCCAGTAGATTGGCTATATCTACCACATTTGTGTATGTGGTGTCCTTTACCACCAGTTCTGAGCAGATCTGGCTGCTTCCTGTGAAGAAGGCCTTATGATGGTCTCTAGTAGATGTAGCCAATTTGGACTCTAAGTTGGCTTTAGACGATTTCACTAGTGCTCTTATTTGCTTGTTCAGGGTAAGGAGAGTGCTTCCAATTGGGCACCTCTCCTTCTTGGTCCTGGACAGTATTTTTTTTCCTTTTGTTATGTAGTTTATCGCAGATATCCACCAGACAGGTTTACTCTTTCTTGCGGAGGATGATTTTGTCCTGTAGGGTATTCTTAATTCAATGCGTCTGTATAAATGCTCCTATAGTACTTTGGTGTAGTTTGGAACATTGGTGCCAGTTCATACAGTGGTGGAGGGAGCTGTGAAGCTGTTTGCAACCTCCTGACAGATAATATAATCAGCTTTGGAAGTTTTTTGTTTGACCCTAACTAGAGGGGGTTCAGGGGAGATGATGACTTTGAAAGTGACCAATTTTATGGTTGAATCTTGGGAGGATGGTACTGTAGGGGTGCTGCAGTGGTTACTTATGTTGGTTAATACAAAGTCCAAGATATCTCTTGTGGAGTTATCTACTAGCTGTTCCAAGGCATTTTCATTGATAAAATTGAGGAATTTCTGGGTATTTGTGTTCTGGCATGAGTAGTTTTTCCAGTCTGGATAATTAGCCACCCAGAATTAGGGTAAAGGGGTTGACTCTTGATAGATTTGAAGAGGTCCAGATAGGTGGAGTGGGCATCCTGAGTCAAATTTGGGGGCCTGTAGCTAGCAATAATTTGAATAGGGGGGGTCTTGTCAATGGTTAACTGCACCTGCAGTGTCTCCTGTGTGCTACTGTCTGACCAGCCTGGAGGTGTGTCCACCTCCTTTGGCTTTGCTGTTCAGTTTGGGGTCTGAATGTGTGATAGGATGAATAATACAGGTAAGGCTGGAGTGATCTCCGCAGCTTTGAACCAGGTTTCTGACCCTGCACAAATGTCAGCATATTCCAGGGTTAAAAATGTTTGCAATGGGTTCAGTTTTGTGTTTAGACTCTTGGTGTTTAGCAGCATGACCTTTAATTTGCGTTTTGTTGAAATTTTTGTGTTTGTAGTATTGACCTCATGCCTTTTCTTAAAAAAGGCACTGTAGTGGAGGCAAGGGCCTTTGCATGAAGCTTGAAGCCCAAGTGAGACGGATGTAGTCCATCTCTAGCAAAGCATTGTGGCCTTTAGATCATATCTTCCCAGGCTGTCTGGTACTGGATCCCCCTGGAATGACACCATAAACTAACCCAATTGTTAGTCAGTCATTTTCTGTTTGTAATGAGGCAATTCTGGGTGACGTTAGAATGCTGCTTGGGCATACCTGCCTGGGACACATTCAGCAAGCTCAATGATGTCTCTCTTCATATAGTCCAAAGAGGTACGCCTCAAGTTGTTCACACCAACATGGACTATGACAGTCATAACAGTACCTGCTATTGAGACTTGAGTGCATGTCTGTGGCAGATTCTGCCACCTGACAGACTAACCATGACTTTCTCGTTATCCAGCCTGGAGAGGCACATTGAGTGTCTCACAAGAGTTTCCTATGACTAATATGTTGGGTTTATGGTTAGGCCTTGTTGGCTGCGAGGGACTGGTGTGTGGACTATGCATAGTATGTGGTGTGGAGGGTTGTGGAGCTCATGTTTTTTCCTCTGAGGTCTCCCTTTGTTTGGGTTTTCTTGTTGAGGACTTCTGCATATGTGGGTGTGTTGTGTAATTGTGGGTGGTGGTTGAGGTGTAGTGATTGTTTGACAACCTCGGTGCCAGATGTTCTGTCTTGTGAGGGAGACTGTAGACTCTACCTGATTTATGTAATTTATCTCTCAAATTGTATTCCAAGTGGTGGTGGTAGATAGTTGTCAGTGTACATGAGGCAGTTGCTACACTGTCTCAGGATGCCCTTATTGACCAGGCTGGCAGGAGAAATCTTAAACTGTCCATATTTGTCAGAATCTGAGGAAGAGGCCAGGGAGAGCCAAGGGGTAGGCCTAAAGCCCAAGTGCTTAAACCAAAACCAAGACGCTTAGAATAGCACTTCAAATTTAAGCAGGCTAAAAACAGCAGTAATAAATGCAGCAGAGAAGATGTAGTTGAAAACTTTAGAGAACAAGTAGTAGAAAACCCAAGATGAAGTAATAGAGTAGGAGGAGGAAATGCAAATACTGTAAAAGCAGCAAGCAGCTGAATAAAGTTTTAAGTTAAGTGGAAAGGGAGAAAGGAGGAACAGAAGATAATTCAAGGTTAAACTAAGGGGGTTTACCTTCTCAAATGTCTGTATTGGGTAAAATGAGCCAGTGACACTAGACTGGGAGTAGTGTCCCAGATCAGATTTACAGTAGGGGTGGGCAACTGGAAAACCAAGTAAAAGAACGAGACACCAATACTATTATCTTAAACATGCTTTTGTCCAGGCTTTCTTGTGTTTTGTTTTACATTGCATTGCTTACATTTTTTTTTCCAAAAACAAAGGCCACCTTTTTTAGTATGCCAATAACACAAAAACTGAATTCTTTACTATATAATATGCAGTATGTCCTGTTTCTTAAATACTGTTACACATGCTTTTACCTACTACTTTTCCCCCAGTCATTGTTCCAAGCATTAATGACAAGAAGTAGGGCATATGCTTTAAAGTTGTACGGGACTAGAGTCCAATTTGTCCAGATTTTTTCAGCTACATTTCACAAATGAGTGCTGTAATCCCACATAAATTACTTTCTGAGTTTTTTTTTTCCTGTTGATGTCTTCCAACTCCAGTCTTTGGCTCACTTCCAACATACTCCTGGTTCTAGTCAACTCCCATGCTTTTCTCTCAAGCATTTTCCTTTGCAACATTGGAAAAAAAATGTTTCAGTGGCAGTGTCTGAGCTTTATCAGAAGAACAAGAAGCAGAGCCCCTATCTGATAGCTCACTTTTTGTTGGACAAACCGTTTTCTCCTTTGCATGTTTGGCATCAAATGACTTCATGAAAAAATATTCTGAAGATAGTTGGATACAGCAGCTTGAATCTCGTACTTTTCTTGACATTCCCTGATTTGCTGGAATAAATTTACTTTTCTGCCTGGTGTACAGCGAGTTATCCTTTTCACAAACTATCTCCAGCTTTTAGTACTGTTATCCTTCTGTGCAGTTTTGTCAGAATTGACTCTTGGTAGGATTAAATCTTTACTAGAAAGTCTTGGCTGCTTTCTCATGGCCTGGTTTGGAGTGTATACAGTGTGCCCTTTCAGTTAATTCCTCTTGAATAATCAATCCAGTACGTTCCTTTTTCACATATCTGTTCCTCCTTTCACATCTTAATTTACTGTAGCCCAGTGTCAAAGGGTATTGAGGCAATTTGCCATGTTTTTTATTTGCATGAAAGGTGATCTAGGCACAACTTCCGTCTTTAAAATGTTTTTGTGGTTGAGGGCTGCTAATTGTATAGGAGTAAAATTCAAGTGCACTTTAAAAAGTACTTGCTATTGGAGGAAACTGATGGTACATAGAATAGAACTTTGTATCATTATGTAGTAGTCTAAGCTAATTACTTTTTCCTTGTTGAAAAGTGATATGTCTTGTAGTCTCACAAGACTACAGTCTATTCAAGCTTATCAGGATCCTTCCACATTATGGGTTTACCAGGATCCTGTAAATCCAAAGGGTTTTTGAATTTAAAATGTGTGTCTTAATATATAAACAAACTTTCTAGGCCCAGGAGCTGTGCTGATTTGAAGATTGCCTTCATAGCCAATAACATTTCAAATATTGCAGGGTCTTGCAGTATTGGCTTTGCCATTTTTCTACTTGCATAGTAACAATTGCCAGCTGAGTTTGTCAGCAAAAACTCCATGTGCAAAGTAGCAAGACTGGAACTGGACCCTTGTGCTACTCTGCCAGTAATGTAGGTAGAGGATAGTGATCTGTCGTACCAAGTGATGGCCAGACGGACTCCTTTTTTAGGTAAGGACTCTATGGCTGACAACTTTATTCAGGTGGACTATTGGCACCATTTGAGGCCTGTAACTGAAGTTGCCTTTCTGTCACTGCTTGTTGAGCTGCATCAGTCTACCATTAGCACCTAACTTGGATTCCAGGATGCCATGGATAGTTCTTACAGTAGTATGCATGTGCTAGGTTAAGCCAACTTTATTCTTTAAGAATAGTTGACTGGATCCTTTCCTGTTTATAAACCTTGAACTGTAGCCTTACTTCTATAAATGACTTGTTTAAAAAGTGTAACTAGGCTGAGCCCTTCTTTAACCTGAAGTCTGTACTATCATTGCCACTAGCCTTTTTCCTGTGTTGGCAGACTGTGCCTGGTCGGCTGTTGGCGTACATAGCCCTAGTCCTGTCTGAGCTGCCCTCCTGTGATCATCTTATTTTAATTTTTATTGCTGCTGCTGTTGCAAGGAATTTGCAGGTCAGCCCAGTGTGCTTGCCATAGCTTAAGAATAAAAAGTTCCTGAGCAGCAGTAACTTGGGTGTGGGGGAATCTTTGGTCTGGTGCCAAAGGTCCCCTCACTTCTACTATTGTAATGAAAAGTCCTTTTAATCTAAATTTGGTAACAGTTGCATGCATGAACACTTGTAGCCTTGTCTTTGGCCAGTGCCAATGACAACTGCTGCATGTGACCAATGGATTTAATTGTCTCCTTGGTGTAACCTAATCTGCCCATTGCAATATATTTAAAAGAGCACTAACTTGGGTGCCTAATCTGATTATTCTTGAGGCGTTTAAATCCTACTTCATTAAAATTCCATGTTCCCATTGAGATCATGATTATTCTTGAGGCGTTTAAATCCTACTTCATTAAAGTTCCATGTTCCCATTGAGATCACATCCCTGTTTGCCAGTAACTCACTTCCGTAGGCAATGGACAAAGTATGGGGAGCCCTGTGAAGACCTAGGACAAATATTGCTTACACCCAGTGTATGTAGTACTACCTGTATGTGGTTGCTCTTAATGTGGAGGGATGTGAACAGTCTAAACCACTTAACTGGGTAACCCTACATGAGAATTTACTTTTCAGGATGACCCAGCACGGAGTGTCACAGTAGACAAATGGAGCACTCCTACTAGGAATAGAAGTCTGTATTGCCTCTCGTAGCCTATGACAAAGGTATCTTGGTTGCCTAGACCTTGGTTTACTGCCAAATGGCAGTACCATACACTCCAACCTCAAATTTCTGCTGTCATTCCACTAAGTTTTCCATGAAGGCCAGTAAGCTTTCCATGTTCAGGGGTGAAGTGTAGTTTTAGTTGAAAAGCTCAAATCTGACCCTTAAACTGCCTAATGCCCAGAGAGGTTTAGATTGATGCCATTCCTGGCCGATATCTACTGCCTGTTTATAAGTCACTGTCAACCATCCAACCAGTGAAGCCAAAATTAGGAAGCTGGCAAGTTTAAGCTTGCTGCTAGTCAGTGGGTATGTCATGCACCATTCGCCCAAGTGGAGAAGCTAATCCTAACAGTTGCAGTTATCTGCCAGTAGGTATTGCCTGCCTTTTTGTGGGTTATTTCTCTTGTATCTTGTTTTTTTTTTTCCAGAAGTCCTGTCTGCAGAGGTTCATTTCTGGTAGAATCCAATGAGGTTCTCTGCAGCTGTTCTACAAGTGGTCCTTACAAGTGGTCCTTAATCGGGCATGTCTGTTCACGGGCTGTATAAAACAGTACGTCACAAATGGAGAAATGAACAGAAATGAGCAGATTGGGTCTCTGAGCTGCTTCTCTTATACTGGAATGGTGTGTAACAAGAATTTCCAACTAAACTTGCTAGAAATTCTTGTTCTGAGTTTTAGTAGGTATAATATCCAGTTTGCCATGCAGCTTTCCTTTTATTTCTATCAAACACAGGCTGTATGCATTTGCAGATCTGCCAGTAGCAAGTAGTCTGAGGAATTGTAACCCTAGCTGTAATTTCACATTAATCTGGGATGCTGAGGACCACTAGATTGTGTCTGTTAAAATCTAGGGTGTACCACTCACAGTGGGTGTGTTTCTTGTTGGTCTCCCACAGTGGTCAGATATGGCCACTGTGAAACTGGCATGTAGAGACTGACTTGTGTACTTAGTTTGCCTTGGAGTATGCACTTGGGCAGGGGAAGTGGAGGTAGGCTGTCAAGTCTGGAATGTCCAGATTCCATGCGTCTTGTATTTCTATATGCATAGTAAATTGTGGAGTGCTGACATTAAGACAGTTTCTTCATACCTCAAGTTGCAACATAATGTAACCTCAGACAGCGCATAATTTTTTGCCTTCATTGTCGTCCTCAGTAGATGGTCCATAGATAGTTTAAGCCTGTCAGAATTCACAGGTCTTAAAAGCTGTTACGTTTAGAAGTAACGCTAGCTAAACCACTTGGACTGAGCAGATTAGAGTATTATTTGTCTTGCCCCTGTTCTAGAAGGAAGGCTTACTGCAAGTACAGGTGTATTGCAGGAATGCATCTCTGAATAGTTGTACAACAGCTAGTACCTTTGCAAAGCACTAAGCTGGATGAAATGGCACAGAGCTAATGTTGTAAGGGGTATTAAGAGTCTAGCCAGAGTTCTGTCCAGCTCTTATCCAGGGATGAACCTCCTGACAGACTGATCACTAAGAGCTGCTGTCTTATTCTAAGTTTTGTGGCCGTTATCAAGCTAAAGCAAAAAGCTTCAAACCTATATTTGGTATAAAAATATCACATCCATGACCACAAACCCCCATTACCTTTCAGTTGTAGAAAAGCCCATCAGTTAAACTGATGTGCTGTAATTGACCTAAGTATCAAAAGTTTATATACAATTTTCATTTTTATTTATTTTTTTTTTTGAAAAGCCTACAAAAGTAGATATGAACTACATTCCTCTACAATAGGTTAATTTTTTGCTGCGCATGTTTGACAAAGGATTCTTTTCTTAATCCTGCCATAAATATTGCTTGCTTAACCACTGTTTGAAAGTCCATCCTATTTTTTGATGAGCATACATGAGTCAGGATTTTCTTGTTTCTGCAGTACTTACAACAAAGGGGTGTGTTTAAAACTGAAAATAGCTGAAGTCATTGGGTAATTGAAGTGGTAAATTGTGCAAGGCATTTCGAGTCCCTAGTATTTCGATGCGGTTGAAGGAAGGGTGTGGTGATTGTATATGCTCAAAGGAATATGTACACAAGCAAAACTCAAGCAGCTCTACAAAACTTTAGGTGCTTTTAATAGGAGTATAGAGGTACTGAAGCTAAAATGGAGCATTAAGCCAAAAGCCAACACCTGATACAGGAGCAGGTAGCCAGTTGTTAATCACTACTTTCCAGAAAACTTTTTTAAAGGCTAATTGAAAATGTGCTAGCTAATTGAACAGCATCTCACACCTGCCACTCGTCTCATACAAGTGAAAGTGTGGCCCATATTTAGTATAGTCTGAGGAGGGGGGCAACATTGCTGTTCCCCAGACTATTTAACAGCCATGTGAATTACTAAGGGCTTTGATAATGGCAGTGCTAATGCAATTTTGCTTTCAGCTGGTACTACACTCCATTTGTTGGAGGAGTTTTATTCTGGGCTGTCCAAATCAAATTGATTCACATAATGCAGTGTATATTTAGCATTCCTCACTGGAAACTAGGAATGTTTTGGTTCCACTGGTGTAAGTGTTTTGGATGATCATCTTGAGTGCCTGGATGGTTCCCTGATGTAACTACCTGAATAGTTAGTTCACTAAGCATTCATGCCTTCCCACCCATATACTTCTACATTTTGAGTATAGTATCCATGTCACCTTGTTCAGTCGTACTTTTGAATGTACAATATATTGTGACAAACCTTGATTGTGTTTCAGCTTAAGGGAGACTGAGGGCATCAAACCCAGAATAACTTGTCTGAGCTGCACTGACAGATTCTTGTGGTGGTGTGCTGTCTTGGATTGCTTTTAAGATTGTACTAATTGATGCACCTAATTGTACAGCTGAAGTTGTACACTGCATTCTTCTAACTACTACTGGCTGACTCATTCACTCTAGTGCTCTTTTGTATACCTCAGAACCTCATTACTGCATCCCTACACTTTTTGGATGCCATATTTATTTAAGGAACCTGCCAGTTAGTAGGCAACTTGTAAGAACAGTGACACTGAGGCTGTCTTGCAGTCTTTTACTCAGTTTGTGGCATTTAGTTCCATTGTGAAAATGTATATGTTGGGGGCATGGCAAGAAAATCTTGGTGAGACTCACAATATTCATAAAGCACAGTATGCAAGAAATATTGCTATTTGCTTGTAACTTGGAAACCATGCAATAATTTGCATAGATATTTCTAGAGCTAAGCGAGTTAAAAAGTATTGCATGGCAGTAGGCGAGACCTCATGGTAATTCCTGCAATGAGCTATAGCTGGAATTGTAAAAGTGAGCATCATTTTTATAGTTCTGTAAACAAGCACTTAAAATTTGTCAAAGTTGAGATTGTGTTGAAATGCGTTGGCAGTATGCTTAAGTTCTACTGATGAAACAATGCAGTTCTGGGTGTGTGCATTTATAACTGTGTTGATGAAGAAGGCACTGTTATCCCTGTAAGGACTCTTCACTAACATTGCTGCTTTAACAGTATGGTCTGGCCTTTGACCAATATGTGGCCAGGGTATTAATCATTGTCCCTCAACTTCTAAGTATGGTCATGGCATTAAGGTCTAAGGACATCAGGGCAACTTCAGCCCATTATCCATACCCCCTTCAGCATGTATTTGACCAGACGTGCAATAGTTGGAATGCCCACAAAGTATCCTGATCAAGAGAATTGAAACACTGTTCTATACCGATCACCTTAAAGGCCCTGTCTTTCTACAGTCTCCTACAGGTTGATGCAATCTGTTACACAAGGAATCCTCTGATCCAGCTCTAAACTGTTTGCACATCTGCAAAATGAACAGCATCAGAACCACTAGATTTAAGGATATACATATGTCTTGCCAACATGACTTGTCTCAGAGCATCCCCATGCACTGTAATAGGCTTCCCATCCATATGATGCAGTCCATCCTAACCATATTTAAGCATAACTTTGACCAATGTAACGTCCCTGGTCTGCCCCTCGTGTCTCAATACTTTGGGCATTACTGTCTGAATCTGGAACATAACCCCCCCCCCATAACCTCCAGAAACTTGCTAACTGACATAACCCCTCCTAATAAGCCCATGATACACAAGGTTATAATTGGGTTGGATTGCATGGCTAGGCTACAAGGCTCTGGTGGTTGTAGTATGTATATATCCATGTACCTATAGGTCTGCATTCCACAGCTCAGTGTTTTTACAGTAGTTTTGGCACTTATTTCTTTGTAGAGATGGCATATAAAAACCTTTTAGTTTGAAATCTTCAAAAGTGAGTTTGATAAGTGGCTGGCTGAACTGGTCAGTTGTGCAGGATTTGCTATTTGCTGTACTTTCTGTTGGATAGTTTCATAGTGTGCCTACTATGGTTTACTTTTTCTTTACAGAATCGAGCTGTGCTGCATGTTGCCCTGAGGAATCGCTCAAATGTTCCAATGCTAGTGGATGGGAAAGATGTGATGCCAGAAGTGAACAAGGTCTTGGAAAAGATGAAGGCCTTCTGTCAGGTATCGTGAAAATATCTAGCACCCAGTAGCAAGGCCCCGTCTTGTTTTTTGTTGAAGATATGGGTCATCATTTTGTAGTGACTTCATCTGTATACATTCTTGTAAATTGTATTCTCGTGTCTAGTTTTGGATTATGGGTGTAATGGAAAGTCAATCAGCCCCTGAATAGGAGATTGACTGAAGTGCTTAAGTGATGCTGGTTCATACTGTAATCCCTTGGTGCATTCCTGCTACAGTCTATTGACCATTTTGTCCACTTTGTTGGATTTTATGGTTTAAAACTTTGTGGGTATGCAGGTGGAGGGGAGAAATTACGTAATTTCTTTTGTTACATAACTGGTACACTAATATGGATTATTTGATACTAGTTAATCCAAGGTCATGTGGGGGGGGAGGCACTGTTTTATGTGTCAGTTACAGTAATGGCCATTACACCCAGGCTGATAGCATAATGATACAGAAGTGGGTGATGGAAAATACTGCACGTGATGCTATTTTTGCATAGCTCTCAGAATGACATTCTTGCCAACCTCTGAAGATAAGAGCTGCAGTATACAACCTTTTCATCTTAACTTTTTCCAGAACTTTGCAAATGGCAATACAGTGTAATCCATACTGTTTGTATTATGAACTGTAGATTCACTTGTAGTATAGGATCTTAATCTGTATAAAGGAATGAGAAATCCCTTGTGCCGTAAATATTTTGGCAAGTAATTTTGTGTTTTTTAACTGATTCTAAAACAAGCCGCCCAATCGGTGATAAAATACTGTTGATAAACCAAGATTACATTGAGTGTGTCTGAGTGAAATTATGTCCTAGATGTTTTGGCAATACAGTCCCTGTTCTGTGGCCATGGTCCCAAAAATCATTGGTAAGTAACTTGAAGTGTGAAATCTGAATTTTTATTCTAGCTGTACCAAAGTTCAACATGGTTGGCCATAGAACATCCCAGGTATGTCTGCAAAGGCCCACATCCTGCCTAAAGATTCTGGGGCGCGGGGGTGGGGGGATTGAAATCTGTGGAACCACAGCTAGCTCATCTGGTGTCTAGTACAGTTCCCCAATCTGCTAGTTGTGGGAGTTGAGGACAAAATATATTGGTTGAAATTCGTTTGTGAATCTCTCGAAGCACTTAATATGATATCTGCATTTGCTTCTCAATGCTGGTACTGCAATACCACCCACTTAGCATATGCCCCTCCATCTGGGGTGCTGCTCCACGCTTCCTGATGCATCTCTGTCCTGTAGTATACATGAACTGTAACAGTTCCCATCAGTGTACCAAGTAAGTTGGCAGAAGCACTCTGATGACTTTGTTCATTTTACAAAACTGCACCAAACTTGCAGATGCTAAAGAAAATGCAGCACTGGACCTTGTGTAACCATGTTGCTCACAACATTGGGCTGTACTTGTGTGCATTGGTGTTGTCCATTAATCAGATGTGTACAAGCTTGCTAACTGTCATTTCACTTGGGGGGGGGGGATTTGGGAGAGTATTGAATGAATACACTTTCAGGCAGATCAGTCCGTTCCTATTGATGTGTTTTTTTTTTTTTTTTTTTTTCTGTGGACTTGTGCATTCTGCGTAGAGCTGTTTTCTTTTTAATATGCTTAATTATACAATCACTGCTGAAAGTTTTCAGCCTGTGTGACTGACTTCCCGTTGTGCTCAGCTGAGTTTTAAATTTCTGCCACTTTTTTTTTTTTTTACAGTGCATCCCATACTTTGTAAAGGGCCTAATGTGTGAAAATGCCGACTACTAGTGCATTTTTCTCTAGAGCTGTCTCATTCTTTACTCTCTAGGTTTAGCTCTGTTTTTTCCAGTTTCGGTCACAGTTTGTACCTGGCACACACACTTGCAAGGTACCTTCTTGTAGGATATCTATACAGTATATCTTGCATTTGAACAGGCACATACGGGTGTGGAGGCTATGTTGACCATCTCTGAACTTTCTCTGTGTACTGCATATGGCTTGATCTTTGCTGGGGGGGGGGGGGGGTTGGCCATGAGTTTTGTTTGATTTCCTGAGGTGCATTTTGAATCCCACTTGTATCATACCCAAATTCACAAGTATGCCCTTGAATAGGACTGACCAGGTTGCATCATGCCAGAGCTTGAGCTAGTCATGCTGGCTTGCATACCTGCCAAAGCAGAAGTATTTGCAGCACAGAACAGTTTGGTATTAACTAAGTTGTGGCCTGAATGACACAAGATTGTGGCTGCTGTACTTCTTGAAATGCAATCCTGCAGCACGGCTTTAAGGAAGGCATAGTTGCATAACAAAGGTCGAGTAGGTGTCTTAAAGCTAACTTGCTTGAATATGTAATTTGTGGGAGACTTTTCCAGAGCAACATTGGACACCTCCACAAAACGTGTACAGGCACCCAAGGTCTTTTGTAAAGCACTGCTTCAGGTAAACACATATGAAATTGGGTTACTTTAGTATTAAAATAACCATTTGAATTGCTTTGGTCAGTTAGATGAGAGCCATTCAGCTTGTGGTGAGATTACTGTGACAGTCTTTGACATGAACTACATTAGTTCATTTAGGTTTGGGCTTGTTCCCATGCTTTCTGACACACTAGTGTTTGGCAGTGGAAGGCAATCATCTCAGCATTTTGGGAGACAAGTATATAGGAGATTAATTTTGAATGTGTAAAGACCTTGAGAAAACCCAGCTACATTACTGGAAAAACACTTGTTTTCACTTTCAGCATAACACTGTAAGTAGGACCTTATTAAATGTGGTCACACTATCTCGTAACCTTTAGCACCTAGCATTCCCTTTACCGAGAGTAGGGCTTATGAAGTTAGATGACAAACTTGTATTTGGTTTCTGATCTGCCTGGCTGTGTAAATGGGACAAACTAGGGAGCATTGCTACATAGCTGACTTGTTGCAATTTCTCTCCAACCATGGATGTGCTTGATGGGCTTGGGTGATATAGCACCCTTGTCTACTTCATTGGAAGAATGAAACCCTAGGATCAGTTCCATTTTTCTTAGGTGCATTTCCCAGCTTATCAGCCTTTACCCTTTGCAAAAAGCTTTCTGGGTAGTAGCTGTAGGGAGGCTGTATTTCTGTGCTTTGTAAGCACACTTTGATCCTGATGGCAGTATTGGGCAACCCCAGTTTTTGCATGTAGTGGTTGTCCCCTTCAAAGGTTTGAGGTCTCCCAGGAAAGTCTACTTGCCTTAAAGTTTGTCCAGTCTCTCCCACTTTACTGTGCTAACTGGGTGAACATCTGGCTGACTCCATGTGAAGGAGCATGCATACTTGGACTGCCTGGGGAAAAATAACCTTCCAAACTTTTTCTAGCGTGGAATATACATGCTCCTTGTTACTCTAGCAACCATGTTTGCTACCACCTCAGATACTGTGGTAGCAATTGGGTCAAGAGTCTTCAGTCTTCCTTTGTACCCATATTGGTGTTCAAGTGGGCATGTAGTAGATGGATTAAGGTGTCACTATGCGCTAGGTGACCAACTTAGATGTGCTACCAGTTTGTAAGCAGCTGTATCTATTCAGTCTGGCTTCCTCTGGGATCATGACTGAAGCCTGAGTCCTCAAGACATAACATTGCTCTGTGTGATTTTGCACTTTTGACCCACCGTAGTTGAATGTTGCTTATACCAAGGGATTTAAGCATGAGCCTTAATGTGTGCTCTAGGTTTGGGTTTAGTATGCTATAACCACATTGTCTGACCTAGTGTGAGGGGTTGTTTGACACTTATATTTTTTGTTTCTTTTGTACCTGCTTTAATTACAACTGAAATGTCATTCAAATTGTTTTTTTTTTTTTTTTTTTTTTTGTGAATCGCTCCTGTCTTTTGCTTGGGCACATACTCATTTTCTAGAAATGAGGTTAATTCTTTGTGGGAGTAATTGGTTGCTATCCAATCCTGATTAGTTGAAACTTGTCAGTTTCCCATGACGTGATTTCTCCCTTTTGTGATGCATGTTAGCTGATTCAGTGCAAGTATGGAAATATGAAAACAGCAATGTCAGACTTCTACCTACTTTTACGTCAGCCTTGGACTTGTCTGCACTAAATGTTGTGGACAGAAATGGGAAGTAGGTAAACTGAACAGTAGTAGGACATTTACACTCCCAACATATGCATACATTGTATGCATTCTCCCCCCTCTTGTAAAATGGTATTGGCTCAGTTTGGAGTACTAGCCTGCAATTTGGGGTTGCACTAATGTGTTGGAGTGAAGTGCCAAGTATTTAACATGGCGATAGTAACCCCCTTTCCCAACCCAGAAAGACCTCGTCCATCTCCCATATTGTATGACTTATCTACTATAATTGCTGTTGATGCACCCTTGCTTCCTATCTGCCCTGTGACCGCAATCAGTCCTCTGTCTGTAGCATATCTCAAAGTGCGTTCAGTTCACACCGACTTACGGTTCAGCTCCTTTTTCTAAAAAGTGATTCTCCATAGCTGCTGAGTTTTTGGATCTATATCTTGACTAAAGTTCACATTTAGTAGTCCTTTTCTTTTCAATTTGAGATATATTTCATAGAAATTAATATTGTCATGTGCTCTTCTCCCACAGTGGAAAAAATACCAGATTAAAAATTATATCGGTGCTTGGGTGAGGCTCATATCCCTTTCAGTGGTTGGATTAGGTCCTGCAGAGTCAGGTTTCTACGTACATGAAAACAGGAAAATTGTAATGAAGGTTTAGTCCATTTACACAGTATGTGGCCTCTGCTCCGTTTGAGCTTGACTTGCTCACTTCTCACATCCAGCCTGTTTATGTTCAGAAGTGTTATGTAGGGGGAAAAGGGTAAAGTCAACTTGATCTGCGTATCCTGCTAGAGACTGCCCGGATTAAGATAGGTTGCCCGGATTAAGATAGGTTGCTGAATAAGTTTCAGATGTCGCAAATTTGTTTTACATTAGTTGACTGGGATAGTATGACTGGATACATGTCCATTTTCAGCGGAGGCCCAGGGGGGAAAAAGCTCCAATTGCACAGATGAACATCACACATACGAGCCAAGTGTATTTACAAAGCAAGTAAAGTGAGTCCCTCAAGGGACTCACAAAATTAAGTGGGTCATAGAAAACAAAAAAAAACGGGTAGGTTACAAAAAAAAAAACCTGTTTTACAAAGTATGTAAAGTGAGTCCCTCATGAAGGGACTCACAAGATTTACAGTGTAACATAATGCACAAAATAAGATTACAGCAAGCATTTGTGAGCAAGAAACAAATATATTACTGTTTAATCTCCATATCTACTTCCTTATTTAATCAGGGTTGATACAGGGACAGAACCAGTGAATTGTAAAATACTGTCTGAGGCCTTCTTTGAAGAGACTTAGAGAGGGTTCAAGGGTAAGGTGAGCTGGAAGTGAATTCTGCCGTGCAGATCCGGTTGGAATTGTTTGCATATTCAATGCAGGTTGCTGCTGGGATGGCAGTGTGAAGGTTGATAGAGTAGAGGACCTAAAATAGAGCCCCAAGGTGAGAGGTAACCAGGTGGACCGTTTGCCCTGTCATAATACATCCTGTTGTCTACCACTCTGGTAGGATAGGAACCACTGTATGGTTGTCCAGGGAAATGTGAAAGAATGGCGATGGGTCTGTAATTGGACAGTTCTGTGGAACTTCCAGCTTTGTGAAGTGGGCTAACGTGGGGTATTTTCCAGATGGAGGGGGATAGCACTATCCATTAAGGTCCTGTTGGTCAGGATAGAGATGGGGTATCCTATGGCATCTGCAGCTTTTTGTAAGAACTCTGCAGGAAGGAGGTTAGCAGATAGGGTGGTTGGCTTCAATTTTTTAATTGGATCCTATGAGTGGTAAAGACAGGTTGAAAGTTTAAGGGTTGAGTAGATGGTGTGTTAGTGGTGGAGTTAGTGTGTGGGAGTATGTTGGTTAGCGAGAGACTGGATTGTTTCAGTGAAAAAATATTAGAAGTACTAGCAATTATATCTGGGGATTTATGGGTGAACTTTTGGTGTTTGGAGTCTAGGATTGTCCTGGATGAAGAAGTCTGTTTATACCTGCCCAGAACCTTTGTTTTTGGTGTTTGTTGGAGGTTATGGTAAGTTTTTTGTCTAGCAAAATGGATTTTTTGTATCATTCCTAAGCTGACAGTATTTCAGTTGGCTGAGAGGGGCTTTAGCCAGTTAGCCCAAGCTTTATTTCCAAGTTTTTTTTTTTTTAACCTGCTTTCCTTTGTGAGCCATGGTGCTGTATTTGATTTTAGTTTTAATGGTATGTGCAGGGATGTGAGAGTTGCATATGCTCAGGAATTTAAAGTATGCTACTGTCTCTTCTAGAGGTATATGTTTTAGGACTGACCAGTTGAATTAAGTTCGTTTTGGAAATTAACAGGGTTGAAGTTGGTATTTCTGTTTGTGGTCTGATGGGAGTTCCCTGCCTTATGCTTAATAATGTAAGCTAGCACATGATCACTTGGGTCATCGGGGAGGGTCCCAGATGTATACAAGTGAGGATAACTATTGGATAAGAATCCAATCTAAAATACTTTTAGTGGTTTACTGATCCTAGGAGTGGTGGTTTGTGTGAACCCGAAAAGATTTATATGGGTGGCAGGGGATTCAGCCGAGCAGTTGGACCAAGATCCATGATTTCTTCGGGGTAGGTAGTGCATAACCATTGGAGGATATCTTCTAGGGTACTTGTTATATTACCTGGGGGAATGTAGACACAGACAATATTTATGCATTTGTTAAATTGTAGTTTAGTGATAAGGATTTCTGTGTTATTAAATGGGGGTGGCTGTATGGAATCCCTAACACTTGGTGTGTTTCTCTTGTGAACTGATATTCCGCCTCCCTTTTGTAGTGCAGTCTAAAAGGTGTACATTGTAGCCTGGTGGTAATACCTCATTGTCAATAATAGTAGGTCTTGGGCAAGTTTCTGTTTGCATTATATCAAGGGAATGAACTGCTAAGAGGGCATGCAGATTATGAACTTTGTTTATGCTTCCAATATTTAGGTGAAAGGTCAAGAGAATAGGTGGAACTGCTAAGGGGTAGATTAACGGTGGGGTTGGTGACCTAGGGGTTATTGGCACCAGGTGACGATGGGCCAGGGTTGGGATGAATGGCCCAGTCTACTATGAGGTTGTAATGTAGTCTGATTATGAGCTTTAGGAATTTATATGTTTTTTAGATAGTGTCCGTCCCTGAGTTTGGAGTTTAAGGCTTTAATTGGATGATGGGGATGCGAGATTAGATGTGTGGGGTGTAGTCAAGTAAGCTGTCATATTTGAGACGTCTGGGGTGGTAGTTCCACATTTTGGATAGTGGAATCCGAGGTGGTACTGGCTTTCATAGGCTGTGAAGGAGATGAAGGATAAGCATCATAGGCAGAGAAATTAGTGTATTTTCTGATGCTAGTGTATTAAGACTCCTGGTCATTTTAGGGCTTTGTTTAACTAGGATATGGTAGGAAGGAAGGGAGAACTGTTAGAGGGGGAGGGTCCTTTGGTGGTGAGAGATGCTGATTGGGAGGAAAGAAAGGAGGAGTGGCTGAGTATAAATGTAACAGCACTGGGGCTAGGGGAGTGGAGTGAGCCCGAGGTGTAGAGAGGGTGAACGGAGCAGGTAGAGCAGAGCAACTGAAGTCTTTGCCCAAATTTAAGCAATCTATAAGGTGAAACAAGAGCTTGCAGGTAACCTTTGCCTCAGGTTGGTAAGACTGTAGTCTGAGGCTGACCAAAACCTGCTTAAAAATGAGTATTGGAGATGTAATAGTTGCAGGAGTAGTTGTGAGACTGTAGAAGGTTAGATGCTGCTTTGTTTGGGTAGTGTTATAGTTAAACAGTGTACTATAGTTGAAAGGTACTGGTTTGAGAGGGAGCTGGCAATTTTGAGGCTTGGCTCGCCTGATAAAGTGCTGGGTTTGTGGCAAGTCTATCAGGGTAAATTGTAAACTGGAAAATAGGAAGGGTGGGTGATAAAAGCTAAGGGAATTGGGTGGCCTTATGCAGGAGGGATTTAGATTGGAAGAATGCTACCCAGGGAGTGGGCGTGCCACTAGTTGAAGTGGGGTAAAATTGCAGGTATTACACCACAAGACGCAAAATTCAAATTTTTTCCATTAGAACATTTCCCACTATTCATTGTCTTGACAGTGTCCTCCTCTCCAAAGGTATACCCCCCCCACTTTAATCCCTTTTGGTCATTTGCAACACATGGAAAGTGCCTGTGATGCTGTGGATGAGTTACTCTGCTTACTGTGGAAAGGCAATTGTCCATGTACTCCAAGCGTAGCCATTCACCTGGATCCTTTTAAAAGCCACTTTAGAATATGGATTTATATGCATTCATGGAGGGGTGGCACTTAATTGGTTGTGTGAGGTTTTTTGGCTTGTTTGGGAAGCAGTGATGTAAGATAATGAAAATGGGTGATGTGCAAGGGGTACAGTCGCATACAGAACACTGGGAATGGGATGTGCAGGAATCTTGCTAGCTCTAATTTGGGGGGGGGGGTTGAATAAAACTTTAGTAGACCTCTGATCAGTGGCTTTGTTTGGGGTGCTATCTTTAAGATGAGCTTTAATAGCAGAGTAGCTGCAACTACAGTGTAGTTGAGCAATTTCTTGATGTATGGGGTTTTATAGTGGCACTGTTACAGTAGAAACGAGCATGTTTATTCCGGATGCTGTTGGTCTTTCTGAAACCACTTCCCTGAAAGTACTTGCAGAACAAAGTACTTCAGCTGATAAATGCACAAACCTATAAACAGAGTGCAGCCTTTTGAAATTCATATATGTAGCACTGTGCCTTTGACTATAGCCTTGTACTAAATTCCCCAGGTGTGACTTCTAAAACTGCTTCTCTGTTCACTGCTTTATGCAGTATATACTATATTTCACATTGGTTAATATTGCAAATTTTACTCTGCAAACCACAATCTAGGCCATGTTTTTGTCTTCTAAGCAAACTACCTGTCACATTTGGCTATTTTCTGGTTTAACCCACTCAATTACCTTTTTGGTACAACTCCAGATATTTGGTTGTATTGCAAAAAAAAAGTTCCTAGTTGCAACTAGATGAGCCCTTGGCTGCATGGGAGGCTGTGTACACATGCATATATAATCTGGCCTTTGGCCCATATGCTTGGTCTTGCAACACAACTGTCATTACACAATTTTCTTCATTTATTGGTTACCTCTACTGGTATTTTGTCCTATGATTGATACCTGTACATATAGGTGAGGGTACAACTCATGGAGCTTTCCTCCCTAGCTATCCTCTTGGGGTTCCTAACTGGAGCTCGGTGACATCTTGCTATTTTTTTCTCTTAAATCTGTAGTCTTAACTATTCCTTTGGTCCTAAGACTTCTGTTCGCTACCTTAATACCATATTGAATGCTGATCCACTACTTGTGACACCATTGTAGCTTTGTAACAGCTCACAGCTGAAGGACACTAGAAACAAAATAAAATGTATTCACGAAATGTAAGCTTTCACACAACAGTGCTTCCTCATGCATTTTAAGTTTTAAAAAGAGCATCAACTGTTAAAATCTTCAGGCTAGGCAGCATGTGACCAGTATCTACCCATGACTGCAACAACGCATAATACATCTGGAAATTCTAGACAAAGTAAGTTTTAAAAATGCAGTCCCATAAATTGTCTAATGACTCTAGATTTTGAAATTGTTTTGCAATTGGTTTTAAAACTGCACATTCCATTAAATCCTGAAGGACAATTTGTTCCACCTGTAAATCCAATTGTTTCTGTCTGCAGAAATTCATCCCTATCTGTTGTACTAACGGATACATCAATTTGTATTTGCTTATAAGCATTTGTAACGTCTGCATATATCAAGTGCTCACATACACTATCCTTCAATTTTCTGATGCTTCTATCAGTATAGAAAGAGTGCATTTTCTGCATCTTGCTAAGTACACTATTTGTTTCACACCTTGCCAATACATTCAGATTAAAAAAATTTCCCAGTATTGTGTGTAAAATCCTTTGTGTCTTTCGGCTTTTCCTGGTTAGGGGTTGCCACAGCAGAACTCCGGTCCGCTAATGATTGGCAGTAGAGTTTTACGTGCTGGCTTGCTGGGCCTAACCCACAACCTTCAACGAAGGAACACCCATTCATGCATGTTGCCACTCAGAAGACGCTCTGAGAATAGAGTGGGCAACGTTTAACTGAGGTGACAACGCTACCGCAGCACCACCATCGCAGTATATAATCACAAAATGAACAATTAGAGCATGGTCTAATACTTTGTTGCTTGACCTTTTGTTTTTCTTTGTAGTATAACATATGCCTCAAATTAGCTTGTATATGCATTTAGGAATGGAAGTAACATTAAATGTTGTCCATTAAACCTTCATAAGTCTTTAAAATATTCCAATATTCTCTATTATACTTGTTTGGTATATGCATTATTTGTAATTGGAATGGACAAACCAAAAGCCCCGTTTGGCTAACAAGACAATTTAGTGAAATTTCTATCTCCCCGAATACAGATTTAGCTACACAAGTCCTTGCCTCATCTTTGAATTTTTTTTTTTTTTAATATACTGTAGCCCCTTCCCTTTTAAAATCCTTAAGTTCTGAATCACATTGTGTACATCTTCAGTAATCCTAGACGTCCTGATTCTGTCCACGTACTATGTTGCAAGACCTACTAAGGATGCATACTAGTTTTGAGGGTACATAGCTTTTCTAATATCTTCTCTATTAATGGAAGTTTCAAAGCCACAGCCATTGTGTCAACAAAACCTCTAAAACATAGATGCTTGGACGTAATTTAATTTATGTTTAATTAGCTGATATATATTCCTCCAACTGTCCATGGGTGCCACCCCACAGCAAAATACCTCATCCACAAAACACTTGTTAGGCATGGTACAACTAATTTTTTTATAGAGAAACTGGTATCTATAGTAGTCGATTTTTAATACATATTCGATTATATTGCATAATGGCTTCAATGTCATAATTGTAAGCCATCGTAAAAAAGAAATTCTGTAGCAACGTTACCATTGTTACTTGCATGACCAGATTTTCAGCCTGCATTTAGTTAGGCTTCTTAAAGTCAGTCTTAAATATAATAAATTTTTGATATTTTCAAAATGGGTGCTGGTTCTGTGACCCATCCCTTAGAAGAAACGATGGGACGTATAGGTAGGTTACAAGTGTCCTTGTGTGCATTGTTGGCACTCCATAAAATGAAGATTTATAGATGTATTATGTAATCGTTATTTGATTTTGGTAATGTGCTGCCTGGAGTGAATGCATTTAAATTGCTGCTTTTACACTCAAAACTTTAATATATTTGGGGAAGCACTGTTGCGTGAAAGCTTGTATCTATAGAATAAACCTTTTGTTTGTGGTGTCCTTGAGCCATGAGTTATTAAATTGATTTTCTGTGCTGGAATTTGGTTATCTGTTTTTGTTGGCTTTTGAGCTTTCAGAAAACTGCAGGATTTGTCTTGAGAAACTTCCCCGATTTAATTTCTGTTGTGGATCCTTTCTTCCAGATTTCTAAAATGGACTATGCCCAAAAAAAATTTAACTACACTGCTCCCATGGAAACCAAACCCATTTGTGCTTTTTAATCCTGTACCTGTCTGAGTGGGAGGGGGAGCCTCGTGCTGTCTGATTACACCACTTGTGGTATAGCCTTAGCATGCATATGCTCTGCACCCAGTCCATGTGATCCATTTTCACCTTAACAATTTGCCAAGTGTGGTGTATACAGTTCTTTCCAGCAAACAGGCCTGGCTGAAGTGCAATTAAACTGTGCCATTGTTTAAACTTAAAGCATTTACTTCTACAGTACATTCTAAGACTTTGGCTATGACATAGTACTTCATGTGAACTGGTCGTAATATGGCTTCCTGATGTTCCCCTGTGCCGCCTAATGCATTTTTCAGTGAATTTTTTTCTTCTAAAATATTCCATCTGCTGTGCAACTAAAACTGGTAATCTCCTATGGATAAATGCAGACTCTGAATACACTCCTTGGCAAAATGCTGGTTACTGGCATTGAATGCCTGTTTCAGATATGCTTGCTTAATCCAGATCCCTCCTGCTTAAGATCACTGATGTAGAAAAAATGTTGTGGAGCCCTTTATTTCCTGGCCAACTAGTAAGGATTGTGCTGAAACTTTTCCTGATTCTTTAAGCAGCTGTGATCAACTCTCATGGCTGCCATTTGGACTGAAACAAGCTTATGTTTTTCTGAATCAGGCTGCCCTCTGTTTTTACCATTTAATGGCTTTACATGCTTGAAACGGCTTGAATGCTTTGACCTGGCTAAAACGTTTATAAAGCTTGTTAATCCCATATGTGTAGTGTAGGCTGGTTGGTTCTTTCTCCTTCCTGTTTGCAGTCTGTCTAAACTGTTATCTGAATAAAGTTAATCCAATATCTAATTACTGCTTAAGAGCTTTCCTATACATCTTAAAGTAAATAAATGCAGAGTTATACATCAAAAAAGCTTGTATACTGTCAGAGGTTGTTTTATACAGCATTCTTATAAGTAGTAAAAGCAATATTCCATAATCTAAATTTTTTTGATAGCTTCCAACTTGAGCATTCCTAGTTGTACTAGTGAAACCTAACCCCAAAGCAATGTACACCTGTCAACCGTTTAGTGTGCCTGCAAATCTAATAAAACCCCCCCAAAAAATCAAGATTCCAGTGTACTTGTCAGTCTGGGAAGTTCTCAAATGCCCTGGCCAAACTTTCCCTTGTAGTATACATAACCACTTTAGGTCTCCCCTGAAAGCATGCCACTAGGTTAGTGGGACCAAACCCATTCAACAAAGAATGAACATCACCAAACTAAATGCTCCTGCACAGAGGTTTGCAGTATAGCTGGAACCACTCTTGTCTTGAGTCAGTTATTGAACTGGTCTGTCAGATAAGCAAGGCCATGTTACTGGAATCAGTTAGCAGCCTCTACCTCATGTCTGCATTCTGATTCAACTCCTCACGTGTCTTGATTTGAAAAACTTCACACTTACCTGCTAAATGGGGTAGTGGTGCAGGGAATGGATAACCAGGTAACATTTCCTTTTGTTGATACAAAAGGTTGTAATAAAAGGAAAAAAAAGCAGAATCTGCTTGGTGCCAGAGCCATGGGCTGAAGCTCAATGCCAAGAAATGTATAGTTATCCCCTTTGGGGAAAAAACATTTACCTGTGAATTACCACATAGGTGGCAGTACATTAAACACCGAAAGTGTGATAAGAGACTTAGGGACACAGGTGGACAGTGGTCTCACCTTCAGTGACCACATGGCCACAACAGTCAGGAAATCCATGTGCACACCTCCATCACCAAGGGCTTTTCATCCAAAAAAGAGTTCATTGTCCATCCCTCATTAGACCCATTCTAGAATACAATGCCCGATTTGGTATGTACCTCTCAAGACGTCTACAACAACTGGAAAGGCCACAAAAATACCTCACTAAAATAATCTCAGGCCTAAAGCAGATGCCCTATGCTGACCACCTTAAACTCCAGCTATACTTTGTCGCATATCATCTACTCCGAGGCAGTCTCTGCTTAACATACAAGGCCATGTCAAACCCAGAGCTGTTGGGACATGCTACACTTAAATCGCAATCCCTCCGAGCCACACGCTCCATGGATCTAAACCTTGTCACAGTAAACAAAACATGCTGGAGGGCTAAGTTCCTGACAGACTCCCAAGACTCAAATAGACTGCCCATACATATCAAGCAGAGCGCCTCTTTGGGCCTCTTCAAAAGGAACCTTGATTGGATGGGAGAAAGGAAATTCACCCCAGGGATCTCGTCAGTCACCCTGCTAGGGGTCCAGGGAAGTAAATTTAGTGTGGGAAGAAATAGCCAGGGAATTGTTCTAGCTAGGCTTGTAAAGGCCCTAGGGCCAATAGCCTAGTACCAACCTATGAATCTTTACAGAAAGAAAACTAAACTTTTCTCTAACCTGGATTCTACTTTCTCTGAGCAAAATTTTTGCCCAAGCCCAGTTCTTGACCAGTCCCAATATTGTAAAAACTACCTGAAATGACGATTTTACTGCAAACCTGCACCATAGCATGAGATGCTGATTCCATTTGCATCCTCACTAGTTTTTAAAACTCAATGTTTTATGCTGTTAACCTGGTGCCAGTGAAGGCTTTAAAACTCCTCCATAAAACTGCAGTTTAAATGTGGAGGGTGTCCTTGAGATTTATAGCCTGTGACACCACAACATTTATGTCACCTGGCTTCTACACTGTTCATTTCTGATTTTTAAAGAAAGCTTAAAAGAAATGGACACTACATACTGTGGTAAGTGCAGAAAATCAGTCTGGCTATCTAACCACAAGGCTATGAAAATCTGCAGCTTGAGATACAACCATTGCTTTTTAAATGCATATAAAACTAGTCTGTATTCATTTGCAAGAAGCGAGTCCTTTGCTTTTCAGCCATTTCTGAAATTATTTTGTTTTCAGAATTTCAGCATTTAGATATTTCTGCACAAAGATGGCCGCCTACAGCTACCAGTGGCTTTTCCAAATTCAATCAGGCATAGCTTGCTAGGTTGCTATGCTTGTGCCAACAGCTTCAGTACTTCAGCCTGTTTCAATGCTTTCAGTTGCTTTGCTCTACTCTTAATCCTTTCCAAGCAATTTGGATATTTCTTGTGCTTCATATCTGTGCAGAAATTCAGTGATTCCATTTTATTTCTGTTCATGCTAAAAGCCTAACACTGCAAACATAACTCTCCTTTAAAGGCTATACTGACTACCCAGCTATTTATAATCCCACCCCAGTGGGTCTGACTACTGAATTTTAAAAACTGCAAATGGCTGAACTGTTGGGTTAACATTTAACAGTACAAATAGTAAATGACTTCTGCAAAAAGAAACCATCAAATGGCCATTGCTGGCCAATAACCAGGAAGTAACATGACACAAGGTAGGTGAAGGGAAACCTATTAAATTTACCCAATACCCTACTGTAGTGCAATCAGTTGCTTTATCTAGTTGGAGGGGGGGGGGTGTAGGAGGCCCAGCCCCTAACAGTGGGGGTGTGGTGGGTGAAGCCCCCCACCTTGGTTGATTAGCCGTAGTCTGCCAACATGAGAAACACATTCGATGGATTTATTTTCATGGAAGTTCTCTACCTGTACTCTTCAGTGTTAACCATTTAGTATTTAGCAGTTTGTAGCTTTTAAAATTCAATATTCAAACAGACCACCACCCCAACTAGTGTGCCACCATTTCATATTTTATGCCTCAACCCAAGTATTTTCTTTCTACCCAGGTGAATTTGCTTGATCCACTTTCATCCTAGTAAAACTTGCAGAATGTGATTTTAAGTAGTGAAATGTACATCTGTGTAAGTATACGTGTGTGTGTGTGTGTGTGTGTGTGTGTGTGTGTGTGTGTGTGTGTGTGTGTGTGTGTGTGTGTACCATAAACCCCAGTTATATAAATCGGGCACCCTACCAGAGGACATGAGTGACTACTTCCTAACCTATATAATCAGAAAAAGGAATGACATGCCTCAGCAAAATACCCTTAAAACCACTAGAAACACAAACCTTTAACCTCAGTAAATTCCAGACCGAACATAAGTCATGCAGTTGGTCCAAACTAAAGCTACTTCCCCTTGACGAAGCAGTCTTACACTTCAGACAGGCATGCTCCCAAAAGAAATATCAGAACCAAAAGCAAAATAGCTCCATAGCTAACCAAAGGTACTAAACAAAAGCTAACTGCAAGGAACGCAGCATGGACCTCCTGGAGATCCACCAAATTCTGTCAGGACCACATTAGAAACAAACAATTAAGAAACGAGGCAAAAAAATCCACTATGCTAGACAAACGAACCTACTGTTTCAACTTGCAGAAAAAGTACGAAAATCAACCACAAATTCTGGTCATGCTTTAATAAACTGCTCCATCCAGGTAAATCCACAACCCCCGCCCCTTCATCTACCTTGCATCTACTCCCGAAGTGTAGCAGAGGCCTTCAATATTTAACAGAAACAGTTCAGTCTCTAGCTAATAACCTACCTCCCAACTCCTCGAACACCACCTTGCCCACTGCTGATTAATTTACTTCCCTTCAAATTTGATCCAATCTCCACAGACTGCATTAAATCCCTACTTAAACTCAAACCCACCACCCTTGCAGCAGACTTGCTCCCTGCAGAATTTCTACAAAAGGCTGCTAATGAAATGGCATACCCTATGTCCCCTCCATCTGGAAAATCTCCCACATTATTCCACTTCACAAAGGGGGCAATTCCACTGAACTCTCAAACTATAGCCCTATAGCCATCCTATCTCCCTTTTCCAAAATAATGGAAAAATGTATACATAAGCAAATTCCGACCCACCTTATCCAGAACAATGTACTAGCCCCATCCCAGCACAGATTTAGACCTGCCCATAGTACCACAACAGCACTTCTCTCTTTCTCCCACACAATAAATCAAAACCGTAATCGCAACATCCTCTCCTCTGTCCTCTTTCCCGACCTATCCAAAGCATTCGATATTGGGAATCGCCACCTACTCCTAGACGCACTAAAATCATTCAGCCTAAACAACCTAGTAATCAACTGGTTCCACTCTTACCTGCAAGGCAGACTAGCAGCATTATGGAAAGACTGTCTATCCCCCCTTCTTCCAGTCACCCTTGGTGTCCCCCAAGGATCCAGATTAGGTCCCTTCCTTTTCTCCATATTCATCAATGACCTACCCAAAGTCATCCCAGAGGCATTATGCAGATGACTCTACCCTCATCTCTTCTGCCACCACCCCCTCAGAACTACAATCCCTATCCCAAATCACCTTCAACAAAGAGGACTGGCTCAGTAATCGCTGTCTCCTATTAAATCCAAACACAACCACCACCCCCTCAGAACTACAATCCCTATCCCAAATCACCTTCAACAAAGAGGACTGGCTCAGTAATCGCTGTCTCCTATTAAATCCAAACACAACCAAACTACTACTTTTCTCCCCACCCGTAAATTCACATCACCAAATATTATAATCTCATCCAACAATGGCACCATAATCTCTCAAGACCCATCCACAAAACTTCTTGGTGCAATAGACAATAACCTAACATTTGACACTCGTATAGACAAAACCATTAAAACAGTTAACAAAAAAACTAGGCTCCTTGTATAGAATTAAACCATTCCTAACCCCACCTGCCAGAACAGCCATAGCTCGTACTCCTCTCCTATCAACTCTTCTCTATGCCTCGCCCATCTTCGTAAACCTACGGAAATCAAACTTGGCTAGCTGCTATAACAATATAGCTAGATTCGCCACAGCCTACAGAATCCATCACTATAAAATCTTAACACTAGACTGGCTAGAACTACCCAATCAACTCAGTTATTCATAAAATCCTCTAACAACCTAACATGTACACCCATTCTGATCAACATTATCACCCCCTACAGCAACCTAGCATCCCTGCGCTCATCCAACAAAAGGCATGTGCAGTCTGCCAAAGCCAACAACTCAGTCGGTGAATCATTATTCTCCAACTCTGCTGGCAAAAAATGGAACGCGCTCCCTCCAGATCTTAACACTATAGCCTCTTTACCCAAATTCAAAAATGTCTCTAAAAATCACCTAAACAAGCATTGGCTATGTCCATGTCTAAACCCAGACTAACCCAATATACATACAACTCTAGTAGGTAAACTATGGTAAACTATGCTATATAAACTTCCTTATCCTATTTGAATAAACCCACCCAGACTATTTATACTACTCAACCTTTAGAGCAATACTAACCAAATCTAACCTAACTTGCTATCCTATCCTTTCCTATGCTTTGTTTTTAACTCCCTATCCTAACCATTCTCATACCTTGTTTTTTAACTCTTCTATAGCAACCAGTTATCCTAGCCATTCCAAGCACGTTTTTAAACCTTCTACATCTAATTTCCAATAACTCCCCTTCTTAACTAACCACCTTTTTTCTCCTGGTTGTCATTCATGACATAAGTATTGTCATTCTATACTCTCTCAACCTGCCAATAATTTCTGTCCATATTTCATACTATAAACCTATAAAGATTTTAAACTTCAATGTAACTGTGTGTCTATTTATGTAATATATAGATGTATATCAATAACCATGAATATTGATTGTCATCTTTTGTACATGTGGAGCTTTTCTCCCTGGGCAAAGAAGCTGGCATTTACAAAATGAAGTTCTAGAGGAATCCTCTACATTTAAAATGGAAAAACTGGTCATATGCAAGTAGAAGGGATTAAACTGTACAAAATCAAAGATTTTGTGTTGTGCTTTGCTAGCTCCAAATGGACAGCACTGCTAGAGTAACTGTTTATGTATTTTAATTTCAGAGAGTACGTGGTGGTGAATGGAAAGGTTACACAGGCAAAACTATAACTGATGTTGTCAACATTGGCATCGGTGGATCTGACTTGGTGAGTTTGAGGATATTTTTGGCAGGCTTAAATTGAGAAATTGTGATACAGGGGACTGTAGCAAATTTCTTGGACATGATTGACATTTTAGGCTTTTATTTAGGCTTTGAGATGCTGTAGACACAGTAATTTGCTTGTAAGCTAGAAAGCTGTTTTAAGACTGCAAGGGAAATTCATTGTATGCTTGAGGGGTTGTCCTTTTTTATTCTTTCAAAAACTAATCAGTACAGGGCAATAGTATGCTTTTTGAGTAGGGTGTAGTGATCTTTGTACTGCAGAGTAAGCTGATGCTGTTAGCACTACGCAATTTACACTAGTCATTTAAGTTCAGGGAAGGATATCTACTTTCCATGAATTGCAAATGTTTGCAAAGACTGTGTAAACACCTTTTAAGATAGTAGGCTCTTTAATGAAATGAAGGTGCCGAATAGTTATTGGGCAATATTATACTCTAGCATTTTTGTTTGTTTAATGTCTGTTTTGTTGAAGTTCGTCTTCAGTCAGGCCTATTCATTTATTTTTAATTTCTTTATTCCAGGGACCACTCATGGTGACTGAAGCCCTAAAGCCTTACTCCAAGAGAGAACTTCGTGCTTGGTTTGTATCAAACATTGATGGTACGCACATTGCCAAAACCCTTGCTGAGCTGAATCCAGAGACTACCCTCTTCATTATTGCATCTAAGGTACATAGCTAACCTGATTTCCACAGATCACAGAATTTGACCAGCTTAATTGAGCTTTCTTAGAGGTTGGAGTCTGCAGTTATCTGGGTATTTCTGAAATATTCAGAGGGGTAGACTTGTACTAAATACACGTATTCAAGTGTAAAACTTTTTCTAGGTGTCTGCCAACCTAGTTCCAAGGACCTCCATTGCATGCTAGGATCCTTCATATTAAGACTATACCCTACACGCACTTGAAGTAATTCAAGATTTCAGTTTCATCGTTTTTCGGCTGTTGCATTTCATTGTACCCTTTTTTTTTACAATGGAGACTGGCATAAGAATGCCACTTGTCATTGCTTTTAATGTTTCTATTAGTTTGTCTTCCTAGGACCCCATTGCTCCAATGGCTTTTGCAGGATTGTAGTTTCAGTGAAGTTCCCCCAATCCATGGTCCTTCTACTTCTGAAATGGACAATTCTTGCTTATCCAGCCAAAAATGCATTTCTTTGCAATTTATCAGTCTTTAAGAAGCATTTCTGTGCCATAATAAAGTCCCTGTAGTGTAATTATTACACCTGTAATGGTGCCCAAGTTGTGGAAAAGGCTAAAACAGTGTATGTGGACTTGGCTCTTTTTGCAGGGTCTAGCCCTCTTGCATCACTTGCATCCTGTTAATGTGGTATTCATGATCTCAACCTTAGAGGGAATACTCAAAACAATTTGACTTTATCATTCATTATTCACTATTTTCAGATATTCATTCTCTGGTAGAATAGCATTTTATTGCAGAAGAAACTCCCTTCCCCTCAGGATAGGTTAGCTGACTATTGTATTACTGAATTACTTCCCCCAGCCAGCCCTTCAACTTTCTAGGTTTCCAGCAATGTACATGGATGTCCTGCTATGTCTGTTCTGCTAATGGAGTGAAATAAATTTTGACCTTTCCAATGTGGATTTTATTGTCCTAGTGCCAGGAGCCACCAGAGGACTTTTTAAATTTTAAGGAGTTTGGGCATTATCAATCTGTGTATGATTGAAAAAATATTCCTAAACTTGGTTTATTCAGGTTTTCAAGTCTGACTTGATTTTTCAGGTTGCAGCCTTAAAGTCGGGTTTATTATAACTTCATTTTCTTGGGTGCATAGAAGGCATGGTGTAGGTTTTGATAGTTGGAAAAAGCTAGTGCTTCTACCTATGTACATGCCAATGCTAAATGGCTCTGGAATGAGGGAGTATCAGAATTTTGCATAGTTAAATTAGATCTAATCTAGATTCAAACTGGTAATACTGGATGTTTTCCAGAAGTTTAGAGTAGTTTTAATTATAGCAACTTCTAAAGTTTTTCACATGTTGAATAATTATAGTATTCCAGTACTGAAGTTTGTATTAACTAAAGTCCCATGGCTAAGGCAGAAATGTGCAAGCATCTATTTTTTTAAATGGTATGCTTGTATATGACCTTAAGTTGCATCTGGAATTTTGTATATATTGGATCTAATTCATCTAGTCTGAATGGTATAAAACCACTTTTGTAAAGCCTGATCTGCCCCTGCTAGTGCTTAAAGCCTTAAGCTGATTTTAATTCTCCTTCCAATTATCCTCGGTGCACTAGTTCTCCCCAGAACTCCTTTACCAGCTTCAGAGTAAAGATGCATCTTCAGAGCCTGAACACCCATGACCTCTGGTGTGAGAACATCTGTAAACTCCTCTAATATGTAGGGGGTTTGGGCTCTTGTTAGCCAACCTCTAGTAGTAAGCTTAAGAGAAGGTTACATGGAAAGAAATTCTTTTGTGGGGAGAACTGAAAAGGACCAACAAAAGAAAAGGCTAATGCTTTCTGTCATTTTCTCAGAAGCAGACCAGAACCAACTCATCCTTTTTTACTTGGGAGTCTTTTCCGTTGTCTCAAGGAAATACTAATCTGAGAAGTCTCAATCCTTCTATCAGCTGTCCGTGATCAAAATGGTAGTTGTCCTGCTTTATCTACAGGCTGCCATCCATCCATGTCTTCATGTAGTCTGACGGGTCCTTCATAAGTCCCACAGACTGATCTCCTAATGACCTTTTTGAAGGCACAGATTGAAATAGTTTGGAGAATCCCTGTCTATACAATGGATTATATTGGCCCTTCAGCTGTACTCCTTCGCTGGTCCATGTTTTGGCACTAATGGTTTTGGAGCTGGGCATCATCTGGAGCCCATGTCTGGTGCCATCCAGCACTTGGATGTTCTTAGTGTTTCACTGTTGCAGTCCTAACCTGTGGGTTATCCCTGCTGTGGTAGCCCTTGGCCAGCCCGAATACCAGAGTCAGTTTTTCTGTGTCAGTTGGTGTCGCTTGCTGCCTGATGTCAGGTCATCAGTGCTGTAAAGGAGCAGCTGATGCCATTGCATCATTCTTTTTTGCCATGGAGCCCGTAGCAGAAGCAGTTTTGCAAGTATGCCGGTCTTGCTACCAGAGTTTTGATTTACAGCTGAAAACGTTTAAAGCCAAGTACCCCATTGGGGCTCCTTTTTTTCTTGCGTTAACTGATGTCCGAAAATTAACAATTGTTTTGCTTGTGAAAGCAAATGCCACACAGACTTCCACTCCTACTGTGTCACTTGTTTAGGCCCAGATCACGACATCCCCCATTGCTGGTTCTGTGCCCTCTTAAATGTGAAACGTTCGTCATAGAGCTGTTAAAGTAGCCATGTATTTTCATTATCTTCACATCCTGAAATGGCATCAGTCAGCCAAACCTCCGTAGACATTCGAAGAAACGCAAGGATAAAGATGGACCACACATGGCTAAGCCTTCCAACGACTCTACCACTAAGCAGGTCATCAGTTCTCTGGAATTCAGTTAGGCACTTTCACAGCCCCTGATGCCAGATTCGATCTACCAAAACCTTTTTCGGAGTTCGGTATACCACATAAATCTTGGTCTTCCGAGCCTTTGGTTGTGTCTGCCTCGGTTGGGTCCTGAGCCAAGATGCACGCACTGGCTTCTGAGGAGTCCTTTTGTGCTGATTCCAGACAAAAAAAAACTACTCTTCCGAATAATGTTCCTCTGACTGATGGATTCTTAGGCCTAGAGGCAAGTTCACTCCCAGGAAAACTCCCTCTAGCTGCCTTGTTATGACCTCATCAGCATAGCACAAGCAGAGTGTTTGACTAAGCATAAGAAACACAGGGTTGTTATACCCAGCTGATGCCCGTTATCATTAGGGTGACTGCAAGGCCAAAATATGCATATCCATAGCTAGTGGGGTTTGGCTTTATTGGCCTGAAATTGTCCATTAAAACGACTTCAAACGTAAGTCATGGGCAATCAGAATCGCCATATAGCTGAAACACCTGATGTTCATAGGGGTCATTTGCATATATCCCATGTACCTCTGGCACAGGAGGTTTGGTAGGTCACTCATTGGAAGTTCTAGCTTGGCTAGAGTTTTCATTTAGTTTTTACTGTTTTTTCAGTGTGACCTTCTCACTTTGTTTTAACCTCCTAAATTCAACAGGAATTTTCCATCAAAACACTGGTCCTTTCCTGCACCTAGGCAGGGGCAAGTTAAGCCCTGCAGGGACAATACCGTGCAGGCTCCCACCCCAGGGACAGCAGAGAACCAAACGGTGGACCACTAAGGCAGGGAGATCTAGGCCATCCCTCTGGCAACAACTCTCAATGACTCCCTCTCCCCGCCTTTTTTTTTTTTTTTGCTCTCCCTCTGCAAAGAAAATTGGCTTTCTGTAACAAAGGACCAATGGGTCTTGAGGATAATTTTTCAGGAATACAAATTCTCCAATGAACTCCCAGTTCTAAGAGGTTACCCAGACTTTGCTCCAAATCAGTGGGCAGAGGCATTGAAACAAGTCCAAACTTGTAGCACAAGGGGCAGTAGAACTTATCCCCTCAGATTACAGGCAAAGGCTTTTATTCAAGACTATTCCTTGTTCCCAGAAAAGAGTGCACTTGGCACCCCATCTTCGATCTGTCCATTCTGAACACCACCTTGGTGGTCTCAAATTCAAAATGCTTACCTTACAGCAGCTGCTGCCTATGCTGACAAAAAAATGCTTGGTTAACCCTAGATCTAAGATTCCTACTTCGACATCCCCATAAGGGAATCCTGCAGGAAACTCCTTTGCTTTAGAGCAGGCTCACAACACTTTGTTTTCTGCGCTACCCTTTGGCTTATATACTGCTCCCAGGGTATTCACCAGATGCTTAGCCCTGGCCATAGCCTTTTGCAGACAGAAAAATATACAAATTTACTCTTATTTGGACAACTGCCTCATTCGGGCAGACTAAAGAAAAGCTCCTCTTTGTCAAAACCCTCGTAACCTCCTTAGGGTACATCATCGAGAAGAAGTCGAAGCAAACACCCTCCAGGAAGATCATTTTTTTGGGAGCACTGCTGGACACAGCATCCCAAATGGCCTTCCTATACCCAGAAAAGCAGAGCTTCCTGACGCACTTTTTCACAGAGCTGGCTTCCAGATGTCGCCTCACTGCCAGGAAGTTCCTGCAAGCCTTTGGGTACATGGCATCTTGCATCCGAATTCTTCTGGCCAGGCTTCTCAGGAGAACTTTAGTGGTACCTAAAGAACCTTTGGTGGTACCTAAAGAACCTTTGGTGTCGGCACACTCTGCCTCTAGAGACCTCTCTCCCGCTGATCCCCTGTATAAGGGCAGAGTTTCTCTGTTGGGCAGGGGTCTGTTCCAGAACAAGGGTCTTTCCTTCACTCTTCACCCAACCGGGCAGACCATTACCACGGACGCCTCGCACATGGTTTGGGGCGCTCATCTAGAAGGCAGGTGCACCAAAGGTCTTGGGTAAGGGAAGGTGCTGAGCATCCCAATCAACCAGGAGGAAATGATGGCAGTACAAAAGGCTCTGACTTCAAACCCCATCTTAAGCCTGGGGTTCTTATCAAAACAGGCAACACCACAGTAATGTGGTACATCAACAAACTAGGAGGGACCCAATCTTATCCTTTGTGCAGGCTAGCCATGAACCTCTGACTGCCTCTTCCATGGGACTACACCTAATAGCCCAATACCTACCAGGGATCAACAGCACCCTGGCAGACCACTTAAGCAGAAACTTACTGGACCCCCACAAATGGCAGCTCAACAGAAATATTTTTACAAATCTCTCCGGTGTGGGGGACTCCAGAGCTGGATCTCTACTTCACATCTCAACCATCCGCTGAAAAAATGCTGTACCAGGGAGTATCGCCACCTATTGTGGAAGGTGGATGCATTGACTTGTTCCCCTGGAACACCCTCTTTGTGTATGCATTCCCTCTGCCTCTTATCCCAAAGGTACTGATCAAAATAAGGGATACTAAAGGCCATCCTCATTGCTCCAGATTGGTCCAGACAACATTGGTACCCCTTACTGCACAGCCTGACCTTACAGCCTCCTAGGCAGCTTCCCCTGATCTCAGACCTGTTAACTCTGGTGGTGGTGGGGGGGATGCTGCGCGCAGATTTGCAGATACTCAAACTATCAGCCTGGCTACTACTCTAAAGGCAAAGGGCCCCAGTTAAGCAAACTGGTCCTAGACATTATTACAGAGGCCAGAAGGCCCAGCACCAGAACATCTTATACAGGAAAATGTAAAAGATTTTGCTCCTTAAGCCAGTCCAGAGGGGGCAATACCTCACAACCTTCCATCCCTTATCCTGGACTACCTAGCGGTGCTACTTAGTCTCCTTCTCTGTTAAAATCCACGCCTCAGCTATTTCAGCTCATTTTGATACAGAACAGCCCCTGTTCCCCCATCCTTTGATTAGAAGCCCCTCTAAGGAATTGTTTAATCAGACCCCCCAGAAGGCCATCCACTCCAGCCTGGGACCTGCATTTAGTTTTAGAAAAACTAACTTTACCCCCCTTCGAATCTGCTGCTTCAACTGAACTAAGATTCCTCTTGGAACACTGCTTTTCTCCTAGCTATTATCTCAGCCAGGAAAGTTTCAGAACTTCAGGCATTGATGGCCATTGAGCCCTGCATCATCTTCCATGCAGACAGGGTCTCTCTGAGGAGTACTAGGTGTTATCTAATGCAACTCTCAACCAGGCCATACATCTACCCACCTTCTTTCCTCGCCTGCAAAACAAGGGGGAAAGAATTCTGCACTCACTAGACTTGCACAGACTGCATAGACTGCTCGGATACTATCTGGATCATACTAAACCCTTCAGGAAACTAGACCAACTACTTATCAGATTTGCCCCAGGGGCTAGACCAACTACTTGTCAGATTTGCCCCAGGGGCGGAGGGGTAGCCCATTTCCAATTGGATATCACACTGTATTCACTTCTGCTACAGATTGCATGGGAACCCCCCCCCCTTATTCTGTTTGAACACATTCCAGTAGGGCAGCCTCCACTTCCACAGCATTCCTCAGAGGAGTTCCACCAGGGACATCCTGGAAGCTGCCACCTGGACTTCTGTCCATACCTTTACCAAGCATTACCACCTACCTCTATTTTCTAAGGCTAGTGCAGAGTTTGCCTCTGCAGTTCTGCAGGGCATGCTGACCCATTCCTAGGTCTCTTACTAAGCCTACCACCCCTCTCCTCAGCCTTGGAAATCCTCCCACAGGTGATGACTGCAACAGTGAAACACAAAGAGCATATTACAGTTGTGTGCACTTATTGTAAATCACAATGAACAAAACATGCTGGAGGGATAGATTCCTGACCCAGAGACTCCCCATACTCTCAAATAGACTGCCCATACATATCAGGCAGAGTGCCTCCTTGGCCCTCTTCAAAAGGAGCCTTGATTTGGATGGGAGATGGGAAATTCACCCCGGGGATCACATCTGGGATCACATCGGTCTCCCTGCTAGACAGAGGTCCAGGGAAGTAAATATTGTGGGAAGAAATATCCAGGGAATTGTTATGGCTAGGCTTGTATCAGCCTTGGGGCTGATGGGTACCTATGTCTAAGTCTTCACTGTTTCAGTCCTGGTTTCCCACCCTCCTTACCCTTGTCATCTTTTTTTAGGGAGACATACGTTTCAAAAGGTGGCTTTTAGCCACCAGGACCACCTTACCATATTTACTTGGTCCTCTTGACGGGTTATGGCAAGAAACTGATGTAATGGCATTGGCTGTTCTCCTTTATAGCACTGACTTGATGTTAGCTAGCAAGTGACAGCAGCTGACTAAGAACGACTACTCTTGTATTTGGGCTGGCCGAGGGCTACCACAGCAGGGATACCCACAGATGACTGCAACAGTGAATACACTTAAACATCTACATTTATGGTAAGTGTACACAATTGTATTTGCCATCTTAACTCCATGCTGATGCCTTTGAATTGTTTGGTGTTTGAGACCTTGGCTTTGGGTATGTTTGTACCGTTGTCTTCAAAGTCCACCAGGTTGTCTTTCAGGGTTTCTCTGTTCAATTTCAGTCCATTTTAGTGAGGACTGACATGGCTCCATTTCAGGGCTCTCTGGAGCTGGCTAATCTGGGGTCGGCACTTTATGTGAAGGATAATTGTTAATCCACCCTGCCACCGCCCAGTGGCACCAGCACAGCCTCCAATGTGATGTAGGCTCCAGCCCCAGACACCTAGCAGTCTGTGTTGCAGCCCGATTATCGGGTATCCCAGAGTTAGTAACAGAAAAGTTGGCCTGAAACCTGTACATGTTCAGCCCATCCTCTGGAGAGTCTTGGTTTTTTTTTTTTTTTTTTTTTTTTTTTTTTTTTTTTTTTTTTTTAGGGACAGCAGGGGATAAATATGCAAGAGGAGGTGCAGGCTACTCTGCTGAATTTACTGACCTGTGGCAACCCACTTGGATGACACCCCCCATCCCCTCCAGCAGATGTAGTCGGTCAGTCCTAGAAGTGAGATGGAGGTTATTATGGTCACTTGTCACCCCCCCCCAAAAAAAAAATGGCGCAGGAGGTTTGTTTTTTTTTTTTTTTTTTTTTTTTACTGTTCTGTAACCTCTACCTTCTGACTAAAGTTTTTAAAGTTTTGTCTGCCTGCAGGGCATTTAAGGAACTTGATTCCTTGGAATCCATTTCTAGAAAGTGGGATAAGATTTTTCTTGCTGCCTAAAGATTGCCAGCCCTGGTCCAAGGGACCTCTACTCTGTATCAGCGGCCACCAAGAAGCAGCTGTTCAACTGGTTTTCATTCTCCAAGGAGTCCAGGGCAATGGCTAGAATGGGGAAGCATGCGTATGCCTTCAGCATTGAACTATGGTGCTCTTATCAGATGTAGTGGAACGTGCTTTAGACTGAGCCATCCTTGCCAGAGTCAAAGCAGAATGCTTTAGGGTCTGAAACCCTTACCAAACTCTATACAGCTCTTGGCATAATGCAGCTAGTGAAGCGGCCAAAACATTGACACTGGCATTACCATACCTGGCTCAGACTTTGTGGACAATTTAAGGCATCCTACACCAACTCCCCATGCAGTGGTACCACCTTTCTCTTATCTGCTATGAAAATTTGAGGTATGTGTAGGAAGGTAAGCTGCTAAAGGCATCAAATTTGACTCTGATCCTACAACAGGAATTGGAAGTTGCCTACATTTCTATGCTTTAGAAATCCCCAAAAGTCAGCTGGGATAGCTCTGGCAGCCCCCTTAGGGGGTGAATAGCCCAAAGGTCATGGCCCACAGTCAGATTTTGGAGACTTTTTTTTTTTTGGGGGGGCAGGCAATACCATAGTCCCTGAAGGTTTGCCTGACTGTCCTGGAAGCTGTCAGGTTTTCTACACACGTGTATGGCAGTCGCACAGGGTACTTGGGTAAGATGGCTAGAGACTACACTACCATTTTCCAGTCCCCCAAACTTGTCAGTCCCAGGGAGTTCCTATACCAATTAAAAGCAGTCGGGGAAATTCCACTGTTTTGGGACCTCTTGGATGACCATCTAGAATCTTGTACTCAGTGGCCTAAACTAGCTTGAGAAAACAAGACCCCTTTCAGAATGGTCATGGTGCAAGCAATTTTGCCCTGTTTTGAAGACCACCTGTCAGATGTGCTTGTATGTTAAAAGATGAATACCTTGCTATCAAGATGGCAGTTTTATCCTTGAGGTTGTTGACTTTCAATTCAGTGCCCTGCCCTTTGGCCTCATTACACCCCCCCCACACACACTGTTTAGAGTGCATGGCATTAATCACAACCCATCTGAGACTTGGGAGAGGTGTTTCCTACAGTGATTATTGGCTCCTTGCTGCAAGGATCTGAAAATCAAAGCCAAATGCTCCTTTCTACAGCTCTGCCTGTCCTCGGGTGTTAGTTAGAAAATCAAACCTTCAACTAGTGCAGTCTTGTGTGGATGTAATTTGGACACCGCAAGTTACATGATCGATCTTCCCTCTGAAAGAATTCAGATGCTCAGAGCTTTAGTTCAGGGTCTTGGCATACCTGGGAAGCTAGAGAGCTGTTTAAGGACTCTGGATTGATTGCCTCAGTAGTCAAGGTAACCCACATTTTACATGCACAATTTGCAATGGATGCTACTAGTTGTGGACTCGTATTTTGGATCCTTCAAACCCCATGATCTATTCAGTTGTGCAAAATCCATCTGAAATGGTGACCATCTCTTCCCACACTGTCTACAGCGTGACCATGCTTCACCTGTGGAGACATTTACTGGATGCTTCTCACGGGATGTGGAGGATATTTCAAGTAAAGGGTGGTGCAAGTAACTTTGAATCAAAAGCCAGTCTTCATTCCAGTTTTCTGGAGATTATGATCCTTATGTTGCGAGAACTCTAGTATTAACTTTTCTGGGAGTGAGATCCATACAGAACATGCCTGTCCTGCAGTATTTGAACAAGCAAGGAGGAATCTAATCCTGTCCCCTTTGCCAAGAGCCCATTAATGCAGCAGTTGCTCAGCAGGTTTTGCAGTGGTTGCTCACTTTCTGATTGTAATGTACATTCTGGGAAGATGCAGCTGCCTAGTGGACAGATTCAGGTCATTCTGATGCCTCAAATTGTATATCAATCCAGCAGTAGTCCGGTATTCAGGTACTGGGGCCTTCCTTGCTACATCCTTGACCAGCACAAAGTGGAGCAACTACTTTGCCTGACTTCTCCAGAGTTGGAGATCCTGTAGGTAGTGGCCCACTAGCCTTTATGCTTTCCCCCTTTAATATCCAAAAATTTTTTTTTTTTTTTTTTACAGAAAGCAGCAGGCAAAGCCACTGTGATCCTGTTTGATCTATTGGTCACCAAAATTTGGTTCCATACTTTGGCCTCAGTGATATGCCCACTGTTTAGATCCCCTAGGCAGCTTTACCTGGACTTGCTGAACTTGTATTTTTGCGTTTTGCATTCAAAGCAAAAATGTAGTCATTTGTGATTTGCTTGTATCCTTTCGGTGTAGCACCTATTGTTTGAACAAAAATGACATGCATTTGGTTTTGTGTAACATCCCATATAGTTTACTTCCCCATCAAATTTGGTTAAAGAAAACTGTTCCTTGTCTGTTAAATTTGCTGGGCCTTCCAGTTCATATTTCTATGCCAGTTAAGTTCTTTTGGCAAAACACGCTTGCATCTTAAGTGTACTGAATGATTTTGACTGTGACAAGGGAAATGCATCCTCTCCATTGAGCGTCTGTTTTCATATTCAGAAAATGCCTTGTCTGAGTTTTCCACAACTCCTTGGAAAAATGTATCCTGTTTGCAAGTCCAAGACCCCTCCATTCTGTTACTTGGCTCTATTTTATAAAGTTTGCTGTCCAGCCTCATACAGTTGGTGCTCACATGGTTGCTTCAGCCTTTGCAGCATTGCACCCAGGTAGGGGAATGTTTTGTGCCAATTAAATTTCCTTTTTGCTAAAGCAACAGCCATGCATTTGGCAATTGATTTTCAGTGCATTACACAGTATCATTGTTTTATGAAGGGGGTTCTGGCTTATTGCTAATTTTCTGGCAAAACATTAGCCAGACTGTCTCCAGATCGTGAAGCCTCCATCCCTTCCCCATTGTACTTGCCTGGAGCATCTGTTATCTAGTGAAGATATTCTACATGCCAACACCAGAAAGATTCAACCCATCCCAAGCGGTCTCCAGGATCTTCCCTGTCCAGGAGAGATTCCTTTCTTCTCCAGAATATCCCACTGAGGAGGTCCCCAGAAGATGTGCAAAAGGAGGCATGTTGATTCCCTGATGGAGTCATTAACTGGAGACACTGATTTTGAGAGGGAAGGATCCCCTGATCCCCTCCTGAGATGTTTTCTTTGGAGACATTCTGGAAATTTTGAAGCAAAAAAGGTGGGTGGTCTACCTAACTTGAGGAGTCCGTGCTCTTGGAGGCGTTTGAGGCAGGCCCATCTATGACTTGGGTGACCCCCCCCCCCCCCCCCGGTGGATGGCCTCATTGATTTGGTTTTCTGCCAGGCATGGAAGGAACCAGACAGAGCCCATTCCCAAGCTCCCGATAGATTCCTGGTTCCACCAGATGAAAAGCATTGGAGTAAAGGTCCTGTTGCCACGATCATAGTGGCAGCAGCCATAAAGAACTGGCAGACTGAGTCTAGAGCATTGGACAGGATTGGAAAGCATGTTTACGCCTTGCCCACCTTTGTGCTGAGGCTAAATTACCTAGCTCACTCTACCCAGCTGCAGAGAGATCTGATCAAGGAGCTTTCAGCTTAGGAGTCCTTGCCTGTGGAGGAATTTGAGTTTCCCCAAGCTGACCACTCTAACTTCAGAGGAATTGGCAACATAGTGTAATCTCCCATATAACAAAAGGTACCTCACAAGCTGCCAGTTCAGGACTTTCCCTAAGGTGGCATGCCTGGATGAGGCTGATTTTTGCCAAGCCCTTTAAGGCATCCTTAGTGAATGCCCCCTACAATGGCACTTCACTTTTTGGGCCATCTGTTGAATACACTCGCATAGTGAAAAGGACTGGAAGACCCTTTCTGCTGTAGGCATCTAATTTTCTTTGCTTTTGAGGTCTTCCTCCAGGAGCCAACAGAGGCAAGAATGTGGTTTTATAAATTCCAAGGGCCTTTCTTGGACCCATTCGGGGAGCCCTCTAGAGGCAGAGGGCTTAATGGTAGGTGCTGCCCTAGAGGCAGAGGGGGCCTGCAAAACCAGGCGGGGGCCTGCAAAACCAGGCTTCAGAGGCACCTTTTCTGACAAGTCCTCAGTGCTCCTGAAGTGCTGCCTGACCATCTCTGGAGGTAGGCGGGGGGGGGTCGACTTGCTTTGCACTCAGAAGCCTGGACCCATTTGACCCCAAATTATTGGGTGCTAAACATAATATCCAGCTGCTACTAGATTCCCTTTTCCTTCCAAACTCTAACCTTCCCAATGTGCCACCTAGTCAGAGGGAGCAGGCAGCACAGGAAATTCTACAGCTGCTGCAGAAGTCCTCAAACCCCAACTGAAAGATTCGGAACCTACTCTGGCAGCTTTTTGGTGGTGAAAAGATCGGAGACCTAAGACCCGCATTCTGGATCCAAGCATATTGAATTCCTATGCAACATTCAGAATGGTTGATTCGGTCCATTCTGCTGTTGCACAAGGATGATTGGATGTGCTCAGTAGATCTCAAGGATGCATCGCATTGTATCAAAAATGGATGCTCCAGGCAATGCCTGCACTTTTGGCTGCAAGCCAATCCTTTTTCATTTCTGAGCACTGCCCTTTGGGCTCACCACAGTCCCCTGGGTGTTCATCAAATGCATGGCAGTCGTAGCAGCTCACATGAGACTCAAAGGATTCTGGCTGTTTCCATACTTATGCTCCTTACTGCCCCCATGAGGCATTCTTATCCAAGCTAGAGATTACTTTAATCTTTTACACTCCCTGGGCATCACTGTTAACCTAAACAAATCCAATCAGACTCCTGTGCAAAACCTGGAATTCATAGGAATGCAATGAACATGAGAGATTTAATAACTTCCCTCCCCTTGCACTGCGTAATAATTCCTGAACTCAATTCCTCAATGCTCACCCACGAGTCGCACACACAAGGCTAGTCTCAAGTCCTAAGATCCTTGTTGGCAGCAATTCCATCTCCAGCAAGGTTCTTTATGCAGACTTTTCAGTGGAAATTGGCAGTACAATGGTTCATTCTCTTGACATCTATCCAGTCCCATCAGCTTGACTCCAATTTGCAGATGGCACATCAGGTGGTGGCTTCAGACCATCTCCTTCTAGGCAGACCATTTTTAACCCCCCTCCAATAGCCACAGTGATCACAAATGCCTCCCATTTTGGGTGGGGGCCATTACACTGGGAAGATGGTCCAAGTCGCATGGTCCCCATAAAGACCAGGTTGCTTATCAATGTCCTAGAAATGAGAGCATTTTTCTTCTAATGTTGCAAGCCTTTCAGGACTCTTTCCCCTTGGGGATTCTTGTAGTTGACACAGACATGTATGTAGTCTGCTGAATCAAGCAAGGAGGAACACATTCATACCCCTTGTGCAGGGAGGACATGAGTGTGTGGAAATGAGTGATCTCTTCGAACTGCCATCTGGTTGCAGTGCACACTCTGGGGAAAGCAAACAACTTGGCAGACTCAGCAGATCAATCCTAGTTTTGCATCAGTGGTCCCTTTATCAGTGGTGAGCATGATCTTCAATTGCTGGGGTCAACATTGCTGCATTTTTTGAGGGAAGAGGCAAAAAGATAGCAAGATGTTCATCGTGTTTCACTGTTGCCGTCATGACTGTAGGGTTCTCCCCTGCCGGCAAGCAGTCCTCGGTCGGCCAGAATCCCAAAGTCTGGGTCCGGCGTCGGCTGTTCAACCATGCTTCCTGACGTCAGAGCACCAGGAGTACAAAGCTGACAGCCGACGCCATGTTCTCCAGTCTTTCTTGCCGTGTGGTGATAGCAGTTCGCAAGTGCCAGTCTGCTGACTCCTGACAATCTTTTTTTGAACAAAACTTCAGTCCGAAGATTTTATTCTCCTACTCAAGTTAATTTCATGTGGGAAGCAAATACCTCAAGGATTTTCATTCTTACTGTATTCCTTGCCTAGGCCCTGACCACAACGTAGCTAGTTGTCGGTTTTGTGCTAGATTCAGTCAACGTACTATTAAACAAAGGTATGATTTTGCATTTCATTACTTCGGTAGGCGTTTTAATTACAAAATGTTGTCTGATACGGTTCCAGCTACCGGAGTTCACAAACGACGCAAGGACAAAGACAGGCCTCAGAGGTCCAAATCTGATATCGCACAAGCAGAGCCAGCTTCAGGTTCGGCCGTCATCAGTGAGGTGCTTTTGCAGCCCCTATAGTCTGCCATTTCGGAACAGATGGCCGAAACTGACTCCCACGAGGAGCCATCTAGGCCTTTGAATATTTCAATTGCAGGACCTTCGGATGGGTCCAGAGCCGCTGTGCAGGTACCGGCTTCTGAAGGGGTTTTCAGACCTACTCAGCTTCTGATAAAGGCAAAGACTCCTTCCTTCCAAATCAGACTGCAACACAGGCCTCTTCTGATCTGGCTCCAAAGTCACAAATAGTTACTTAAGATGGCGGAGGATTTACTTACTGTGATTAGGGGTTCTCATCCCCCTCCAGATAAAAGGCCAAGGCAGGAAGTTTATTATGACTCCTGTGATCAGGCTTCTCTTTCTTCAGTTTCTTCTTCTGACCAGGAATATTCTTTCCCTCCTGAGGATTCTGATGCTGAGGAATCCATTCCTTCAGCTTCTCACCCTGAGGATTTCTCTTTTGGGGAAACTTTGCATGAAATGAGGGAACATTTCCACTGGGAAGGACAGGAGTATTCGGAATCTAAGAAAAGACTAAGGGATTTTCTTCTTCTTCCCCAACATAGACCTCTGGCTATTCCTCCTATTTTTGATATTGTGGATGATTTTTTTTCGGAGGCTAACTTAACCCCTGACTCTCTCCCTCCTGCTCCTGTTAAGCCTGATGGATATTACAGGGTTCCTGATTCCCACCAGTTTTTGTACAAGAACCCTACTGCCGACCCTGAAACCATTTCTCAGGGTCCTAAGGGAGTTGAGGCCGCTTCTGCAAAAAACCCCATTCCCACTGAGAGATTCCAGATCTTTAGAAAGATGGGGCAAAAAAGTGTACACTTCTGCTACTTTATCCATTAGGGCTTTAAACTGTCACGTTTCATATGCTGAAATACCAGCAATTTCTCCGGTCTGTTTTAAAACAAAATCTTACTTCCATTTCCACCTGTGCAGATGAGGAATTACATGACTTAATGCATGCCACTGAACAAGTTGGGAAGCATGGTTTACACTGTGGATTTGATGCCTTGGAGGCTTCTTGTAAGGCTGCTGCCTCTGGCAGTCATTAGAAGGCATGCATGGTTAAAGGAACAAAATTTGCCTGATCAAGTAAAAGCTAAATTATTGGGTGTTCCTGTTCAGCATAATATCTTGTTTGGATCTAAAGTTGAAGAGGCGATTAAAAAGATGGAGGACAAGGTGAAATCCATGCAAACTAACGAAGTCAAACAACTCCCAATAAAGGGCAATAAATTGTGAATACAAAAAACCACGAAAACTGCTTCCAGGAACCAGTCAGAGACTCTGAAGAAGCCAAACATTTGGTGAAAGCGCTTAGTCGGTGTGCATTAAATACACTTTCCTAAGCTTGGTGTGGTTCCTGGTTCCTGGAAGCAGTTTTCGTGGTTTTTTGTAAATCCATGCAAACTGTTAAAGATTTCTTACAAGTACAGCCTCCCAGATTTAGCAGGAATTGGCCTACTAAAATTTGGTCCTTTCCCAATATAGACAGGCCTCAGAGGGGTAGATACAGACGCTCCCAAGGAAGACCACAAGCACAAGCCTCTTACAGACCAAGACAGTGGACTGCTTCCACCCCTAGAGGGGGAGAGGACAGGTCGCAAACCCATAGGAAACAGACTCAATGACTCCCTCTGTTGTGCTGCAGGAACTTCTTGCCTGGAAGCCCCTCTCGGAGGAAATCTTTCACTTTTTCACCAAAATTGGACTCTTATAACCCCAAGTGGGTTCTGGATGTGGTTTTAAGAGGTTACAAATTCCATTTTCATACCCTACCAAGGCCAAGCGGATGGCCAGATCTTCCAAAACATCAATGGACAGAGGCCTTAAACCAGGTGGAAGCTCTTTTGGCTATGAAAGCCATAGAACTAGTTCCGCTTTCAGAGATGGGACAAGGTTTTTACTCTAGGCTCTTTCTAGTCTCCAGGAAGTAAAATTCATGGAGACCCATTCTGGATTTGTCAGTTTTGAACACTTTTTTCTAGAAATACCAAAATTCAAGATGCTTACTCTACAGCAGCTACTTCCAATGCTGACCAAAAATGCATGGATGGTGACTTTGGATTTAAGAGGCATATTTACACATTCCCATCGGGCAGGAGTGCAGAAAATACCTCTGATTCAAGGCTGGGTCGAGGCATTATCAATTCTCTGCGCTGCCCTTTGGGATTGTCTACTGCGCCCAGGGTCTTAAAGTGCCTGGCTCCAGTAGTAGCTTATTGCAGACTCAAGGGAATTCATATTTACCCTTATCTGGACGATTGTCTTATTCAGGCAGACAGCAAGGATGTCTTACTCCAGCATCTAGAATTTGTTCAGAAACTTCTCAAGTTCCTGGGATTCACTGTCAACATAGTCAAATTTGACTCCTTCGCAACAGATGACTTTTCTGGGTGCCCTTCTAAACGCAACAACCTAGATGGCATTTCTGACATACGAAAAAAAATTACAGCTGGCTTCAACTTTCAAAACCTTGGCAACTTTAACTCTATCTGCAAGGAAATTCCTGCAGGCTTTGGGTTACATGGCCTCCTGCATCCTTCTTGTACCATATGCAAGACTACATATGAGGAAAATACAGTGGTCTCAGCATTGCCACAGTTTAGACATACTGATCTCCGTCCTGCCTTGTCTTCAAAAGGAATTCCTTTGGTGGTCCAAGGCATGTACTCTAAACCAAGGAAAACCCTTCTGTCTGCCTCCTGCCACTCGGATACTAACCACGGATGCCTCAGATTATGCATGGGGAGCCCATTTTCTGGGCAACTGTATGCAGGACCTTTGGACAAAGGATCAGGAGCACCTACATATCAATTTAAAGGAAATGTTAGCCATTCAGAATGCTCTGTGGGCCTTCAGGAATCTTCTGCAACCAGGACAACTACTGATACGAACAGACAACACCACAGTTATGTGGTACATAAACAAGCAAGGGGGATCTCATTCCTACCCCCTTTGCAGACTAGCCATGAATCTATGGAACACAGCTCTAGCGTGCAGTCTGGACCTTGGACCTTCAAGCTCAATTTCTGCCAGGAAAGCAAAACTTCCTGGCAGACAGTCTGAGCAGAAACCTTTTGGATCCGCACGAGTGGATGCTGGACACCAAAATATTCAGGATGATAACGGCAGTCTGGGGATGTCCTCACATAGACCTCTTTGCATTCCATCTCAATCATCAACTACAGAATTTTTGCACCAGGACTTTCCACAAACAAGCTTGGAAAGTGGATGCCCTATCATTCAGTTGGAGAAACCTCTCGGGATATGCCTTTCCTCCTCTTCCTCTTCCACGGGTATTATTAAAGAATAAAACAGGACAGGCCCAAGATGATTATCTTGCTGGCCCCAAATTGGCCTCGACAGTTTTGGTATCCAACTCTGAAAAACCTATGTCGGGAGCCCCCATTGGGTTTTACCACAGACTCCGAACCTTCTGTCCCAACATCAGGGTCAGGTCTTCACTCCCATGTCAGAACTCTCAGCCTGGCGGCTTGGTTAATCCAGGGTCTTTGATTCATTCTCTCCTATCCAAGCAGGTTATGGATGTCATTTTAGAAGCCAGATGTCCTAGCACTAGAAAATCTTATGCAGGAAAATGGAAAAGATTCTGTTCCTGGATGCAGGCTCAGGATTCTGATCCTCTTCTTCCTAACATTCCTTTGATTTTACTTTATCTGACAGATCTTACATCAAGGGTCTCTTTCTCTTCCAGTAAGATTCATGCCTCTGCTATTTCCGCTCATTATAATAAAGACCCTCCAATCTTTTCCCACCAGCTCATGAGACAGTTTCTCAGAGGAGCTAAGAACTTAAGGCTTCCTAGATCTCCTCCCATTCCTGCTTGGGATCTTAACTATGTTTTGGAAACTCACCTTGCCTCCTTTTGAGCCTGCTGCCTCTTCTGACATCAAGTTTTTATCTTGGAAAACTGCCATCCTGTTAGCTCTGACCTTTGCCAGGAGAGTTGCAAGCTCTTATGGCTGTGGAACCTTATATTATTTTTCATCAAGACAGGGTTTCTTTGAGGACTAATCCTACATTCATGCCCAAGGTGGTTTTCAAAGTGGCTTTAAATCAAACTATTCACTTGCCAACCTTTTTCCCCACTCCTCAAAATAAAGGGGAAAGGATCTTACATTCCTTGGATGTACACAGACAACTACGACAGAACCAAGGACATCAAAAAACCAGAGCAATTGTTTCTTATGCTTCAAGTTCTCAAGGTAAAGCCATTTCAAAACAAACCATTTCTAAATGGATTGCTCTTGGTATTGGATTTTGTTATTCACACCATGGAAAGCAAATCCCAGGGAGTATACGGACTCATTCCACCAGTGCTGCTGCCACTTCAGCTGCCTTCCTCGGGGGAGTTCCTACCAAAGACATTTTGGAGCCTGCAACTTGGAGTTCAGTGCATACTTTTTTCAAAGCACTACAATCTACCTCTCTACTCTAAGTCTAGGGCAGGCTTTGCTTCTGCAGTCTTGGCCTTTTAGCCGCCCCTTCTACTTTATGACCACCTCCCTTTCACTCTGCTTTTGGGATTCTACCCTACAGTCTTGACCAACAGTGAAACACTATGAACATAGTACAGTTGTGTACACTTACCATAAATGTAGATGTTCGAGTCTTCACTATTGCAGTCTGGGTTTCCCTCCCTCCTGTCCCCTCTCATTTTTGCCTTTGTATGGTTTCCTTTCTCACCATTCTTTTGAGGTGTATTTGCAAGGGTTATGGGACCTTACTCATTTTGGAACTCCTGACATCTGGGGCAAGAAAGACTGGAGAACATGGCGTCGGCTGTCAGCTTTGTACTCCTGGCGCTCTGTCAGGAAGCATGGTTGAACAGCAGACGCCGGACCCAAACTTTGGGATTCTGGCTGACCGAGGACTGCTTGCCGGCAGGGGAGAACCCCACAGTCATGACTGCAACAGTGAAGACACTCTGACATCTACATTTATGGTAAGTGTACACAACTGTACTTTCTTTCCTGAAGTTACTTCAGAAGGCAAGCATTCTGAAGAGCTTAGTCCTTCTCATTGCCCCTTTCCGGCCTCATCAGGTTTGTTTTTCCCTTCCTTTGGTCTCATCTGAAATATCATCCATGGATACTGGAGCAAAGACAGGACCTCCTCTCACCAGTTGGGGATGCAGCACCTGAACCTTTACAACCTAAGGCTGACTGCTTGGTTTCTCCACTTCCACCCCTTGCAAGACCGTCCAGACTTGCTTCCATGGTCCATAAATTACTTCTGCCCAGCAAAGGGCTTCTAAAAGTGCACACTACACCATTAAGTGGGAAAAGTTTGCCATTTGGGCTACAAATAGGAATATTGACCCTTTCTTAGTGGCAGTCTCTGATATTTTACTCTTGGTACCCTATTTAAGGAAGGAGCTAGCTTCTCTACCATCAAGTTTAGCTGCAATTTTTAATTTTCATGCTGCTAGGTCAATCTCATTCCCTGTCCACCATTAGAATATACTTATCTTTTATGAAAGGTATTTTCTTGAGGCCTTCCATCAAGGACCCCTCCCCTCTTTGGGACCTCACTCTCTCTTTTGCTGCAGGGTTTGACTTGCCTTCGAAGTAGCTGGCAGTTGCTAGATGTTGCTTTTTCATGGAAGACCATCTTTTTGGGGGCTATAACTTCAGTTAAGAATTTACGAACTTCAGGCACTATCCTTCAAACCTCCTTGTATAAAGAAACCCTGTCCTTATGAAAAATTATATAACAATCCCTCTTGCCTGAAGTAGCCAGGGAAAACGGTCAATTCTTTCACTTACCAGTGTTTATTTTTTCTAATAAAGGGGAGCATTTTCTACATTCCTAGATAGTTGCATTTCTGTCTGTACAGAACTAAACACAGGAAGTCTGACTAATTGTTGCCTTCTTGGCTAACAAGTAGGCTAAGCGTTTTCCAAGATTACACTAGCAAAATGGATAACCGGTTGTATCTCGCTTGCAAAAGGGCCTACCTCCTAGGGCACATTCCACCAGGGCTATGGCTCCTTCCTCCATTGATTTGCACAGCAGCGACATGGTCCAACAGTTGTGCCTTTGACACTTTTTACAAGTTGGATATGGTTTTTAGGAGCAGGGTTTCCTTTGGCTCAATGGTGCTCAGTCATATCCTACCATGAGGGCCACTTGGGAATTGCATATCTGGGGACTCTGACCCCATCAAGAGAAATGAAGATGACAAAATCAAATTAGTTATGTCTTGCCGTCACTTGGCATCTGTCTGTCTTTATTCCTTCTCACTTTCCCACCCAACTATACCCCTGTCCCTCTTCTAGAGGATTGTGGAACATGACTGGACACAGGTCCCATGTCCGAGCTTAATCTGCTGGTCTTTTTTTCTGTCTGGGTTTTGGATGCATGGAATAGGCACACTTTATCTGAGGTGCTTGGGTGGGTTTCTTGCATTATGGGCTAGAGGGAGGAGCCCTGTCTGGAGAGTGTGATTAAGCTGGATCAAATACCCTATTATAATAAGGAATGAAGATAGAAGAGATAGATGCCAAATTATGGTAAGACATAACTTTTTCATTCACAGAATAACTGAATTTAATTCTGTTGTCCAGTATAAACTTGCAATGTTTTTTTTTTTTTTTTTTTTTTTAAGTAATCTATCAAGTTAATGAAATGATTAGAAGGGACCAAACAAAACTGAGTCAAAATGGTGATATCCTGACTTTCAGATGTAGTTGAGGGGTATGACATTGAGGGAACTAACCTGCATTAGCATGCAATTTTTTTGAAGTGACCCAGCTGACTGCTTGAAACTACTGGGTAATGGTTATACAGTTTTTAGAAAACTGCATGGCAGTATTGGTACATAGCTTGTCAGATATGATTAGCTTAGGTTTCTTGGCTTGTGTGACAGATTTGTTTTTGTCTTGTTTTTGTCTTAAGTGATTTCCTGAGAAGCCAAGGACATTGATTTGCTTTTCAGTTATCTGTTAAGACCAAAGTGACAAGTGAAAGGTGTGAAGTTTGAATGCCATCAAGAATGTGTTAATGTGCTCACAAACTGGTCCACCTAGTCATAGGAAGAAAAGATGCAACTTGCTGTGTAGTGGCTAAAGGTGCATGACCTACCTTCAGCGGTACCAGTAAGGGTGGGGAAGTGCTAACTAATGAGACTGAAGTGGAGGGAACAGTTGCCCTTTTGAAGTACCTGGCATTTTTGGCCACCTTATTTGGGAGTCCATTTGCTATTTTTGAAGTCAGTGCTGTGGTAAGGCTATGGGTGTGGCTGAGTATCTGCTGCAGTCCACAAGTCAGTGGAAGGTAACTAATGCCAGCTTTTTAAAAAGTGGCATTTCCTGCCTTCAAGAAAGGGTACTTGTCTGTGCCAACCATCCTCAGTCGTACTGTTTCCAGAGTTTTACTTAATTCAGATAAACTACACTATGCTTTCATTCCCTATTCGGGAAATTCATCCAGTGGCCTGGATGACAGTCTTGCCTTTCAATGCTAAAGCTTGACATTTTAGAGGAGACTGTGTATGCTTCCCTCAACTTCTGTCAGCCCCTGCCCAATGACTGCACTACTTGTACTATTCTAATTTGTTTCCCAGTGTGGGAAGTGTTCTTCCCAAGGCAGGCAAGAACACTTCAGCCTGTTTGTTCCTGCCCATGTAGTCCTATTGCCAAGTCTGTCCTCCAGTAGCAAGAATTTGGTTTTCGGGTCAGTTGAAAGTCTTTTACTGCTAGGTTAGGAAAGCATGCGTCACCCCCCCCCCATCTAGTTTGCAGACTGAGCAGTGAGATTCCTGCCAAATGCAGCAGATACCCACTGCCTCTGCTGGTGGGCAATAGCTAGCCACTTCTAGATGCTGTGGGCTGAGCCTCCTCCTTAGGATAAGTGAGCTGGTGTCTGCCCCTCATCTCTTCCTTCCCTACTTGGTCCATCAAACACTTGGTATGAATTGAACACTATATGGGCCATAAGGGTGGGGGGCTTCATTATTTTGTGCTGCACTTGGTAGGCCATGCACTTGAATTGGTGTGGGCCTGCAGTGTTTTCATCCAGGTTTTTTTTTAAACACTACTGTAGATGGCAACTCTGAGTCACTTGCCTTCTATCAGTAGATAGGCAGAGCAAACAATTGTTTCCAGTCAGTACCATGCAACAATTTTTGCATGAATAGCACAAATAAGGAATAAGTCATTGCATGGCTATACTGCATTTTAGTTGTCACAAGCAAAGGATATTAGTAAAGCAAGACTAAATAACAAATTGTGCAGTTTTGATGGCCTGTAGCCATACTGTAGTTTACTGCAAGCAACCGAAAATACAAACTGGATAATCCATTTTCTATGTTAGTGTCAAAGTGAAAGTAGTCTATGCTTGGGGGATCCACCTGGCAGGGAGATGCATTCAGGGCAAATGGAGCCCAAACTAAATGCATCTGCGCATCCAACCAGAAAGAGATGCTAGCTGTTCAGAATACTCACATCCTTCAAGGACTTACTTCATCCGGGACAAGTACTGATAGGCCGACAGCACCACAGTTGTGGTACATAAAGAAGCAGGGGTGTACACATTTCCTACCCCCTTTGCAGACTAGCCATGGCTTTGTGGAACACAGCTTTGACTTGCCAAATACATCTTCAAGCTCAGTTCCTGCCAGGAAAGCAAAATACTCTGGCAGACGACCTAAGCAGAAATCTTATGGACCCGCACGAATGGAAACTGGAACCACAAATCTTAAGCATTTTGACACAAATGGGGGAGCCCATACTTGGATCTCTTTGCCTCTCCCCAAAATTATCAGTTGGACAAATTCTGCACAAGAACTACTCGCAAAAAAGCGTGGAAAGTGGATGCTCTATCCTTCAGTTGGAAAAACCTATCAATCTATCCCCCTCTGCCTCTACTCTCCAAGGTCTTGGAAAAAACAAAAATGATCCTAATTGCTCCGGATGGCCCTGCCAGCACTGGTACCTGCTTCTAAGGAATGTCTCCCCTTCCTCCATGGTACTTGCATCAAATACCTCATCTGCTGTCTCAGCAGAACTATCAAATTATGCACTCTCTGCTCCAAGCTGAATCTTGCAGCATGGCTAATCAACTAATTATTCAAACACCTCTCAGTAAATCTGTGATGGATGTCATTTTGGAAGCCAGAAGGCCTAGTACTAGAAAGTCTTATGCTGATAAATGAAAGAGATTCTGTGCTTGGAACCAAGCACAAGGAATACACCACAAAGCCCAATATTCCTCAGATTTTACAATATTTGACAGATGCTTGACAAGGGCCTATCTTTTTCTTCAATAAAAATCCATGTATCTGCCATCTCGACTCATTACAACACAGAGCCTCCCCTCTTTTTTTTTTTTTCATCCTCTGCTTAAACAGCATCTTAGAGGGGCCAACACTTTAAGGCCTCCTAGAAGAGCACCACCTCCTGCATGGGACCTCAATTTTGTGCTGGATAAACTCTCACTCTGCCTCCTTTTGAACCAGCAGCTACTGCGGATATAAAATTTCTGTCTTGGAAAACAGCTTTTTTGGCAGTCGCTTCAGCAAGAAGGGTTTCGGAACTACAGGCTCTCATGGCAGTGGAGCCTTATTAGATTTTACCCGGACAGGGTGTCCCTCAGGACCAATCCTTTTATGCCTAAGGTGATATCCGGTGTGGCTCTAAACCAGACCATTCACCTGCCAACATTTGACCCAAATCTGCAGAACAAGGGGGAGCAGATTTTGCATTCGTTGTATGTACACAGACAAATAAGATTGTACCTAAATAGGACCAAATCTCAAAGTCTGAGCAACTACTGGTAGCATTTACTGCAGGGTGAGGGGAAGTCTATATCAAAGCATCCAATTTTTAAATGGAGAAGCCACTGCATTCGTTTCTGCTATTTGCACCATGGTAAACCTGTGCCCAAGGGGATCAGATCACATTCCACCAGGGCTGCCTCTACTTCAGCAGCTTTTCTCAAAGGGGTTCCAACCAAAGACATTCTAGAAGCTGCTACCTTCACAAAGCATTATTTACCTCTCTCCAGAGCAGGCTTTGCCACTGCAGTCCTGCAGGGTCTTATAGCCACTCCTAATGCTGGTTAGTTCCATCCTCCCATCCATAGCTTTGGGATTCTACCCAAATATGACTGCAACAGTGAAACACAAAGAACATAGTACAGTTGTGTACACTTACCATAAATGTAGATGTTAGCGTTTTCGAGTATTCACGGTTGCAGTCCGGCTTACCCACCCGCCATCCCCCTTTTCTATACCTTTTCTTTCCTTCACTATACTCAAAAGCCTTTGGTGTATTTGCGTTTTAGTTGAAGGTAAAGTTTTTCTAAGTGCATTTATATATTCACTGTTTATTTTTATATATATTTTTGCACCCCATTTGGGGGGCACCTGACATCTGGGGCAAGAGAAACTGAATAAAATGGCATCAGCTGCATGTTTTATACCCTTGACGGCCTGATGTCATGGAAGAGGATACAGTAACTGAAGCAGGACCCAAGACTGTTCAAGCCGTCTGAGGGCAACCTGCCAGCAGATTACCCAAATGTAAGGACTGCAACAGTGAATACACTCTCTTAAGTGTACACAACTGTACTTTAACTTTTTCTTAAGTCTCTTAAAATGGTTTCTGCTAAAGCTTCATTTAAACCTGGATATCTCTGCACCCTAAATCTAGCAATCCACTTATTTTTCTCTGTTTCATTCTTCATATCACAACCTCTAGAGCCTTCATGAAAACACTTAATATTACAAATTTAAATGTACTTGCCATATGTATTTTTAACATGCTTAAATAAAGCCTTAGTCTTGCTCTGCATATTTCTGATAAATGATCGCCTATTTAAATTGTTGATTTGTTTTGCCTATATAAAATGCATTGCATCCTTGGCAAAGACTTGTATAAAACAAATTCTTTGTTTCACAAGTACCATGTGCTTTAATGTAAACATTCTTGTACAGTGGATGCAAGATATGTTTTTGTATACATTTATAATATTGATATACATTTTTATATGTGCCGCATTTCAAACTTCTGATGTAGTACAAGTGTTTGTTCTCTAACATAATACATGTTTCAAATTGTGATATTTCTGCATGCAAGCTTAACTGGCCTTGTATCACTAAACTGTGGTGATACTTTCACCATCAGCCAGTACTTACACCCAAAATTGCACATATAATTAGTATGTCTATTACACAAGTCTGGCATAAGTCAGTATGCATCTAAATTGTATTCTGGAGTGTTTGGCCTTTTTTCTATGTCTTGTGATCCTATTCTGCCCAAAAGACTGGTCTAATATTGCTTGTTCTTTTATGCTGACTTTTTATAATGGCTGCCTTTATAGCCCCTTGCCACAGTCATCAGCCATGCTGTTTGTCCAAACTTATTGTCACTTCTGTTGAGCTTAGCTACTCGCAACATCTGATTTTTTTTTAACTATATTTTGAAATGTGTGGGGGTGCATGCTAGTACAGTGCAGATATGTATTCTTTTTAAGATGTCTCTATTCATCCTAACTGTTTCTTCAACATAAGAAAATTTAGTCTGGAAAAAGTGCAGTCTTTTTAATCCTCAGAGTTGTAGAGGCATTAATGTAAGCAACATTTTTCTAATGCAGATGGTGAGCCTTGCCATATCAGAAGCAAATTGTTTTATAAAATATTTCATAGAATGTGCTCAACAATCTAATAATGGTAGACATGCTTGACGCTGTTTTTTTTTAACTTAAATATTTTGAGATGGAAGTAGTTTTATTCCTTTTTGTTTTGCCTGAAGTTTTTTAACTGAAATCATTGGTATATGTGGCTGCAGATTGCTTTTTTGTTTTAATATTTAGTGTATTCAAGTTATCTGTTCTTATCGTGGTGGTGTGACTAGTTTGGGTATTGCTGTTAACCTTGCAGGGACATTGTCATACCCGTGAACTCTTTGTACTGGCATTGACGTAGAGCCATAATTTCAGGGTCAGTAAGCCCTTGCTCTCCTTTTGACGGCTTTTGAAATGAGTGGCCCTAAAGAGGTTCTGATTAGGTTACACTAATCCTTTTATAACCTTTCATATGTTTAAGCATCTTGTAGAAAAGTCTGACTTAAGGGATGAATTATGATAAAGGATAGTGCTATTGAAAGAATCATGTTAAAGCATGTTGGATCAGCTAGTTGAAAGTTGCATTAACTTAATTCACAGCTAGCTACCTTTACTGCAGTAGTCCACTTGCAGTAGCTGAATTTGTAGGTGTCCCAAAATAGTTTGGTACCTCTGGAACATGAAGGGGAGCTTCGCAAAGATGTTCTGTATAGGCATAGTTTGGGGCAATGATTTGAGCTGAAGCCTGTGACTACCTTGAATTTTCCCCAATGTTCACCAAACTGCTGCTTGGTAGCCTGCAATTTAGCCACCCTTCCATTAACCCTTCTGAAAGTGTTAATACTAGACTTTCAGGTTATTTCTTATCCTGACCTTGCTTTACTCCCATGGTTATTGAAGTTTTCACTTTTAAAGCATGTGAAGGCCTGTAAAAAAAAAAAAAAAAAAAAAAAAAAAAAAAAAACCTTTTCTGCCTATTATAAACCGAATGCAATTTGTGTACATTTACCTTTTGTTGTGACTGAAGTGTTGATAGAGAATAATTTATCTGAATTCTCTAGCTTTTATCATTCTGTCAAGTGCAAAAATGTGAACAGTATCACTGTATTAGTTGTAAATTTATAATGCTATTCATGCCTTTATGGTTTTTAAATGCCTTTATGACCTTTGCATTTGTCAAGAGCTGTATGATTGTCCTACTCCCTGAGAATAAGCTTTAATTGATTATGGCTAATTTAAAGAAACTCCACCCTAGAGCTAAAAAAAACTCTGTTAAAGCACTTAAAATAGGTCAGGAAACAATCACTCTTATTTGTAATTTTAGCCTGTTTTCCACGACATGGCTGCCAATGGGGCTTGATGTATCAACGTGATCTTGTTATTGCTCAACCCTTTCCCATAATGCTTTGTATGACTCATGCTAGACAAGATCTGATGAAATTCACCATTGTTTTGTAGACGAAAGCACTATTAAAGTTGGTTCCTTTTAACAGCTGGCCTCTGGACTGTGTTCTTTGCCTTTGGTTTCGCCTTGGTTAGACACAAGGAAGTTACTCTATTCCTATGTCATTGACTTATAATGGGATTTGTCAGTCACTATTACCTTTACCTTCTGTAGAAGGACTGCTGCTTTTCTCTCTAATCACCCTCATTTTTGTTTGGCTCACTTTGTTTTGCACTATACTTGGACATTATCCAGCTGCAGCCAGAAAAGTAGTTAAACTGCAGGCCTTTGTTCAGGGTTACTTGCACCAGCCACAATGATGAATGTGTCTTCTGGTTTGTATAGCTGTAGATGGTGGTAGATGCAATTCCATTCAGTCAGAACTGGGAGATCTAGATGTTTATGGAGGGACTGATTTGGATTCTAATGTCAACTAACAAGTTAGTTTCCACAATGGCAGGTATTTTGTAAGTAGTTACCAATCTAAATATCCATGCTGTAATGCATCACATTTTAAATACTGATCTAAACTTCTAAGCCTTTAACAGGAAGTAATGGGCTAGTTGAATTTGCATTTTCTTGACAGTCTGACTGCATTGACCCCCGAAATAACCAATCTCTGGGGAAGGATGCACTTGTGGCACAAACGAACTATCTTGGTACCTTTTTTGGAGGTAATGGTCCAACAGTCCAGCGCTAAAGTACATGTTTCAACCAGGACCTTAATCTGATAATGCTGTATCATAATTCAGGTTGCCTTAATACACAATCATGCAAGTTCCGGCCTTTGTACTGGCTTAGACATCCACCTTATTCCTGGTGTAGATGCCCCCCCACACACACGCACACAAAGTCCATTAAGATGCCTGTACTGTAGGTATTGTGTAAGGGAGGTCAGGATGTGCTCGTAGTCCTCTGGACTGATGCATTTCCTCTGTTCATACCTCACATGGAGTCCATAGTACTGTCCTGTTGCATTCTAACTGCAGTTGAGGTCTGAAACTGCATCTTTTAAATGAATTATACATTTGATCAGGGCTTCCACTGAAAGGTTGATGCATGTGGCCATTCTTAGTACACTTTTGAGGATGGTTCTGACCCCTAACCACATTAATCTGGTCATAGTTTGCTTTGCTGGTTCTATCCCTTTCAGTTTGAAGCTTTAAGTGTTCAAACGATCGTCGTTTGAACTTATGAGGACACTTGTGTTGTCACTGATAGAGATGAATGGACAGTATTGTATTTAACACATCTTTTTTTTTTTTTTTTTTTTTTTTTTTTTTTTTTTTTTTCAGACTTTTACCACCCAGGAGACAATCACCAATGCAGAGACTGCTAAGGAATGGCTTTTGACATCTGCAAATGATGTGAGTAGTAATGCATATTGTGCTGCTTTTCTACTGTGCAGGTTATGTTGAAGTACAGTGGCTGTCGTGAGCTATGCTGAATGTGTATATTAGAAAAGCACTAAAGCTGATTTCCATAATTTGTGCTTGGTAGTAGTCTCCACTCTAAATTCTTGAACAAGTTTAAGCATGCTACTTTTGTTTTAAGGCAGTTTGCTACCTGTTTTTTCCACCACTTCCCCAACACCAGTGCACAGACAACTGCCTGCTTGCTTGGAATGTAATTTGCCATAGTTTACTATGGCCTGGTTGAACCTGACCATCTCAGAAAATGCAATACCACTACGAGCATATCTGAAGCCAGCAATGCTGAAGACAGCCATGACAAGCCAAACACTGAATCTCCCTACTTGTGAAGATGCCGGGAATTGGTGCTGTTATTGGTGCTTGGGGGGGGGGGGGGACTTCTGATAAGCTTGTTGCAGTGTTGCTGTTAATTCTCAAGTTTAATATGCCAGTTTTTAGTTTTGTTGAATTTTTTTAACTTTGTGCTCTGAATATTTAGTATCCTGAATTCCCAAAGGGGGTTAAGTGATATTTACTAGCAGCGGGCATTAACTTTTAAGTGCATTTTATTTGCACTTGCCTAATTTCTCATCAGCCCAGTCAATAGAATGTTAGTTTTCTGAGCTGTGCCACTTGTACAAATATAATCTTCCTGAACGAGTCTAGGTGGATTATCAAGTCCTGATTTTTGCTATGAGAAACATGTCTGAAATGTACTTGTCAGCATTTAGTACACTGGACAGAATGCTTTTTGCTTCAGCAAACTTGCATAGTCCTTTACTGTTGCACTTAATTTCGACTTATAATTTAAATAATTAACCAGTCTTATGAAGAAATCTCAAAGTACACTGTCCTCACCTTGAACAAAAGGAATACTTCCTAAAATTGACCTGTTGTAGCAGTAGCACTAAGATGCTGGATGCTGTTTACATATAGTAGTGGTGGCGCAATATTACCTTCAGTTCTTAACTTGTTATAACTAGCTAGGCCCATTGTGAGGGCTCCTGTACCCATCTACAATCCTTCATTCTAACACTGTAAAAATAAACTAAATCCACATGCTTATACCAAACAAAGATGGTTTGAAATTGGTTCTGTTGGCATCAGCTGTAAGGACATAACGGGCTCTATTTTATTTGATTTTCCATAAAGACATGGGCATCTCTTAAAACATGCCTTTATTGCCTAGAGTTGCAATGTAGTCTATGAAACTTACTTTCCCTACTTGTAGCTTTGTAGGCACTGCTACTTAAGGTGTGTGACAGGACAAAGTTCATATGCAAAAATGCCCAATTTCTTTCTACAAGGGGGTTGGGAAACTACTAAAATTGCCCTTTGTAGATTGAAGTGTGCTTGTGTATCTGAATTGTAGCAGTAACTAAATTTTCTTTTGTTTCAGCCTTCTGCTGTGGCCAAACATTTTGTTGCCCTGTCCACCAATGCTGTAAGTATGGAGTTTATGCTAGTGACTTGTATTTGAAAACCTTTTGGTATGTGAAGGACACTGGGGATGTAAAGAACGGTTATAAACAGATCCTTGATTAGTGGAGCACTAACACTTATGCAGAGGGTGACAGTGAGACTAATTTGTTTAGCTTTATTTATAATCCTTAATACTTTCTGAGAGATCAATGATTTGGCATGTTTCCACACCATACCCCCCCCCCCCCCCCCCAGATAAGTTTGGAAAATGACCACTGGGTGCTGTGTACTGTGGTAGAAACCAGTTCAATTTAAAAGTTGACCAGTTGTGCTGGTACTTCATATTCTGAAGTCTGTTAACACCCCTTGGTATGGAAGAGACGACATCGGCAATGTTTTGCCACGTGTTGTAATTTCGCATAAACCTTAAATATGAGCAGTCCTAGCCATTCTATGATAAAAAGGAATAAAACTCGGTCCCAGGCAGCACTGGTGTGATTAACAGCTTGCATGTCTGCGGTGCAGTAGAGGAAGGCTGGGTTGTCTACCTTTGGTCCGGGCATGGGGAAGAGTGCATATACCTGGATGCGTTACCCTCATGGATGCTGGGGACCGGTATTGAATAGTCTGTGTTGCTGTGGAGGTGGGAGTGATGCACCATGCCTGCCCATCCATTAGATTTGCAGGTGTTTGCAGGCGGTAATGGGGAAGCTAGGGCTTGAGCTAAAATACTCCTTAGAATAATGAGGCCTCGCTGGGATGCCTGTCACCTCACTGGCTCTGAGCATGGGTCAGAACAAGTCCTGGGGTGGAAAAGACTGGTAAATGGGTTTAAGAGGAGAAGCACCATTGGCAGCCAGTGGTCTGCTATATGATTAAGTATAGAGCAAAAAAGTGACTGCTACTTTTATAAATTGAGTTTGGAAATATCTTTTTAAATCTTTCTTTTTTTTTTTTCTTCCAGCCAAAAGTGAGAGAGTTTGGAATAGACACTGATAACATGTTTGAATTTTGGGATGTAAGTATTACTTGGAAGTAAGTGTAGCTGATGACTTTGAAAAATGTAGGGTATTTCTGTAATGACAATTGATTGCATAAAGACGTGTATGGGTTGAACTTAGTGAGACAACCCAAATAAGTGTAACACAGCCTTTTTACTGTCTATCACCACATTGTTGCATCTTTTTCTGTCTGTGCAAGGCTGAATGTTGACCTTAAGCATGAACAAGTGTTTGCTTTATGTTAATATGGGTTTAGTCCTTAAATTTGGCTACAAGCAACAGAATTCTTGACCTTAACAGTCGGCTGCAGGATTTTTTTAACTGTCTGCAGTTACACAGATTTTGCTAAAGGTGAGATGTTTTTATACTAGGTTAGATGGAAATGAAGCTAGACTGCCATATGACCTTCAGTCCAGTCGTAACCAAAGCTGTAATACATCAGTTTGTCCTTGTGATGACTCTAATGGCTTTTGAGCGCCAATATTGTAATTCTGTAAGAGGTACTCCCTCCCCCAGCTGCTTAACCAACTATCTGTGTTCTCTTCAGAGGGTAGAGGACAGTGACTGGTACATTTGCAGTAGAAATATAAAATTGGTCCTTGCCTTGTGTTGCCCTTAAGTCTTTAAAATTGAATGGCAGTGTCTGATGTCTTAGCAGCTGCTTAGTAACAGATGCTGCAGTTTTTCTTGCTGCAGCTCCAGTAGATATTTTTAGCAGTGCCCTTTTCCTGTTTGGGTTAACTGTATGTACAGTAAAAGGTCACTAAAGGTCACAAATATTTCTCTACATTCCAGTAGACCTCAAACTATTGGGCAGTATGTTTAACTGCATAAGGTAAGGTGCAGACGAGTTTTGTATGCTGTATAGTAATGCAAGGTGAAATGTAATTGTTTGAGAAGCTGTATGATTGCACCCTGCAATCTGTGCTAAGTACTGTAAACTGCATGTTCTTCTAGTGTCAAAATGAAGCTAGAGACTTTAACATTACCATGTTTGACTGGGAGGTTCTTAAATGTGACCTTGGGAAGTTGCAGTAACGGGATCTCAGTGAGAAGGTGCATAAAGTCACAGAAATGATCAGAGGATTGAAGTCACTAAATGACATATATTTGAGTTTCACACTTGAAATCCTTCAGCAAAAGTATGTTAAAACAAATCCTATTACTCTAGCAACTTTTTAGTTTGAGAGCAACATTTAAAATATGTCCCTAGTTTTGGGCCTGTCACCCCATTTTGTTGAGCTTTGTCCAGATTTCTTGTGCCAAGAGATTGAGAGGTATGCAACGGAAAGTTAGTGCATGTTGGTTTGAATGAAATAGTTAAACTGCACTAATTGGCATTGATGAACAGACAGACTGCTTAACTTTAACCAATTTCACAAACCTTCACCTTGGTACCATGTAGTGAGTTTGTCAGACAACTGTTGAGCAAAACAAAATGCTTGATTTTTTTTTTTTTTTTTTTTTTTTTTTTTTTTTATTCTAGGAGTTAAATTAGTTTTCCTTTACACAACCATTAACGTGCACAGAGAAATGCAGCCACTGTGAATTTAGACTTGTTGGTATATTTTTACTGCAATGATGGGTTCCCTTTGGGTTAGTTTGACTAGAATTAAACAGTTCTGAGCTCTGCTGGGCCAGTGAACATGGTTTTGCATAATATGGATTGTTTATTTGAGCTCCTTGCAGATGCTTACTCAGTTTACAATATCAACGTTGTAGGTGGGGTGGTGGTGAAATATGCATACCATGGTCAAGATTGCAGCATCTTGGAAATGCCCTTTATCTGAGGTAAAGGAGCCTTGGAATTGTAAGCAGTAGGGGTGGTGTGGGGGTTATAGGTTGTTTAGTTTTGACTTGATATTTAATGTGTGTGGAAGCAGTCTTTTAAGCCAACTTTTCAATGTCCTTCACTGCTTTGCACTTTTGTCATGTAGCCCTGAGGCCTCATTACATTACAATTTTAAGTTCACTTAAACAGCAAGAAATGGTGCTGGAAAACTTCATTTCAGGTGGGAAAATGATGGCTTTAATAAAAGTAATATGTGCATTGCATATTTGCCACTATGAGAGTGCCTGTCTAAATGTAAAAATAGTTGCATGAGGGGGGCTATGAAAGTTTAGCTTTTAGCTCATTCGCACTTTGTGGAGAGTGTCTCTTGTTTGAGAAGTATGCAACACCATTTACTATAAAGATGCATAAATATAATGTCCTCAGTAGTGACTGTACTTCAGCATGCTGCTGTCACATACAGTGCCTTCCTTTCCAGAGCAATCAGTACAAATCCCTTAATAGAAATGGTGCAGTTGTACTTGACTTTTGCTCACACATCCTCCCTCATCCAAACAGAGAGCAACTTTTTACATGTTTATCTAGTATTGACTAAGGCAAAATACCCATTAGGCACATTCATGTTTCAGCCTGTTCAGTCTGTCCCCAACAAGCCATATCAATTATCCCTGATTAGGTAACTGCTCTTTCACACACAGCCTGCCACCCCCAAGATAGCCAACTTTACATGATTGCTTGCGTTTGAAGTAATGGTCTGAGTAATCGTGTCCTCTTAAACCACATTACTGATCATTTCAGTGTGAGTAATTAGATGCTGTTTGATTTCGCACATACTGCCGTCTTCATTTTGAGTTTGTGTACATACATTAGTGACCTCCACTTTTCACATTTTATTGACTTGTTGCGGTCATATTCACCCCAGCTCTAAGCATCCTAAATAAAATATATTTAATGAATGGCTCATTTGTGGGCAGTGGGCTGTTACCACTGCCCACATGTATATCATGCCATGACAGTATTTGTGATAAATTTCAAAGAAAACCCACCCCTAAAAGTATGGAGTGTCTGATCTTGTGGCATCTTGAGTAAACAGAACTTGTGCTCTCAACAACTAGTGTTTATACTTGCCTTGCACTGTAACAGGACATGGGTTGACCCTGCTATGCCCAGTCCCTGTGTAAGAGAAGACTCCAGTTCTGATTTCTGCTGCACATACCATGACCCTGATGAGGATAAAGCAATTTGTCAGAAAATGAAATGCCATGCAGCCTGTATTGGGTAAGGCTAAATGTCAGTGGGGTCCAACACTAAGTATGTGAGATCCTTAGGCTAATTTGTTTTGCCGCATCTGTACCTTATCTGCTGTAGCTTTTAACCTGTTAACATTTAGAGGGTTGAAGTAACTTGCCAGTAACAAAGCATGGCATTTCTGCCCTCCGTGCCTTTCTCTTTACACATACATGTACATAAGTGCAGTTTTGATCTTGTTAGAACGGATAAATGTGGAAACATAATCTAAACAAAGGTTCTTATTCCTGTCCTTGATAGGATCATGAGTTTGGTAGGCCATGGCTGCAGCTTTGACCTGTTGTATGCAAGAAGTGATTACCACAAGAGAACCCATTTACTTTGCCCTTGAGGGTGTTCCTTTATCCCAGGTATTAAAGTAATAAGGCAGCTTAATTTTGAAGCTGTAGAGATGTAACATGTTTGTTCAGAAACTTTGCTTTGTGATCAAAATGTTTTAACTTTTTTTTTTTTTCCCAACAGTGGGTTGGTGGACGCTATTCCCTATGGTCTGCTATAGGACTTTCAATTGCTTTGCACATAGGTAAGTGGAGAAGAGGGTGAATGATTACCAGATTCCGGCTTGATATTTGGATATTTTTGCGACCTTAAACGTGTGCATATCTGTGTTATCCTTTTTGATATTGATTGAAAAGGAGTATTGACTTTAGGTTAAATTTGTGTTTGAGAATAGCACGCGGGTCCTAATGTAACATTTTTGCTAGGTGAAGTGTAAAGCTTAAAAAAAAAAAAAAAAAAAAAAACTTTAGTTACATAGGCATTTTGTTTTGTAATTTCAGCTCTAAACTTGTAATGTGCCCGAGTTGCTTGCATTGACAATGCTGTTCCTCATGCTTTGTTTACTTGTGCAGTTTGACTCGTATGCAGGTTGTGCCTGCAAGAGTCTAAACGCCAGCCTGCCCACTCTGTACTCTGGGATGACTGCATTTTTTGTGCTGTGGTTTTAGAATTCCTAATTTGCCTAACTTTTTTTTAGATCAGGATGATTCCATCCATCATAGCCTTATTTGAAACCCCTAGATGTTGAGTACAATTTCAATGACTTAAATACAGTATTTCACTCATTTTGGGATTTTGAAGTGTTAATTTTTTTTTTTATGCTAAACCACATTGTGGCATTATCAATGTAACATGCTTTACTGAAATGGATCAGTTGTAAAACATTTAAAGCAGATTATATACAACAAAGCCATATATCCACTCAAATCTGCCACTTCATGTAGCAATGTAAGCAAGTCTTTCCCATCCTTTGAAAATTACTTAATTCTGAACAAGCAGAACTTTAGTGTAGTGTTCAGTATATCACTTGCATGTATAGTATGAATTTCTTCAGTGTCGCACATTTTATCTCCTTATAAGCAATATACTTGACTCCTCCAGCTATCCTAACCAAACATCTGATGTGGCATTGTAACTGTCCCTAATTTCTGACTGTAAGTAACAATAGTTTTCCCAAATTGTGTTGGAGCCTGGGTAAAAATGAAAGCTCTGACCACATCTTTTACAAACTGCAAAATTGCCAGTTCACTTTCAGCAGAATTTAAATGTAGTAGCTAGTAGTGCAGATTACTGTAATCCATTTGAAGGCAGTTACACCTAACTTTTCCTGTGGTGGAATATGTAAAATCCAAAAAATGGATATGTCTGACTCTCATCCAATGTCCAATCCCAGATCTTTCATATCTGAACCTTGAGTAATTGCCTAATGTTTATTGTAGAAAATCCCTTTGTCTGGTGAGTCTTCCCTAGCTTTCTGTGCCCATGTAGCCCCTGATGTGTATAGTTTTTCCTGATGCTCGAACAGAATTGTAAGTATTGGTACTAAGGAATGTTTTGTACATTAGCATTACTCTAGTGTAACACCATTGGAGGATAAATACCAAACTCTAACATTCTATATATTTAACATTGTGTATCCCCCTACTTATCCAGTTCTGCCAAACTACTGTCCTTAACTTCAATCCTGGGTTAGCAGATATTTTGGTCCCTGACAGATTTCCTTGCCCACTCTTTACCTGTTTCCTCAGATAATTCCATTCTTTGTAAACGCTTAATCTTAGTTTAACCAATAAGCAGGTTAGTGAAATTTTTACCAAGACCCAAGCCAGAAGCTTGTCTGCATTCAAGTTAAAATTCTTGGCTGTACAATGGTTGCCTTTAGTTGTAGGGTTGAGCTTAGTGTAACTGTTTTTTAACTAAGTTTTTTTGGGAGTTACTTAAAAGGCTAACGCTGATGTTTGAGTTTCACTGTTGCAGTCATTACATTAGGGTAATCTGCTGGCAGGTTGCCCTCAGTCGACCTGATTAACAAAGTCTTGGGTCCTGTCAGTTGCTGTCCCTTCTCCCATGTCAGCGGTATAAAACATGCATCAGACTCCATTAATATCAGTCTTGCCATGTGGTGCCCGAAGCAGAAGCAGTTTGAAAGTGCCGGTCGGCCGACACTCAATTTTCATTTTCGAGTTTCAACACCAAAGTCTTCAACTAAAAGCTAAGTACCCCGTTAGGGAAACTTTTTCTTGCTCCTTACCGATGTCTGCAAAAGTTAATTGCATTACTTGTTGAAAGCAAATACCTCACAAAGATTTTAATTCGTACTGTATTCCTTGCCTAGGCCCTGACCACGATGTACCTTGCTGTCGGTTTTGTGCTTTAATCAGCGCACTATCCCTCGTAGGTACATTTTTGCCTCTTAAGTATTTCGGTTCTCTGTTTAATTATCCAGAAATGTCTGTTAGTCATTCGACTACCAGGATTCTGAAAAAACGCAAAGATAAAGACAGACAGCCTAGGTCCAAAACTGCAGACGAAGCTTCTCCTTAGCCAGTCTCCAGTTCGCCGGTACTCCAGTGAGGTGCTTTTGCATCCCCTGATGCCCACTAATTCTGATATGCAGGCCTCTATTGAGACCCATTTGGAGTCTGGTATGCCGCAAGATGCTTCCCTTATGGAACCCGCAGATGTCCCTACCTCGGATGGGTTTGGAGCAACTGTGCAGGTACCGGCTTCTGAGGGTGTATTCAGGCCTACAGACTTGCATATTAAACAGACTCCACCTTCATTACTAAGGTCTAAATCACCATCTAGGTCTAAAAAAAAAACGCCCATGCCACATGTTCAGGCCCCTATGCCTAAAAAACAAATTATCAAAATGGCTGAAGATCTAATTACTCTAATCAGGAGTAGTCAACCCCCCCCCCCCCCCCAGAGGCCTAGGGCTGAACTTGATTATGAATCTTCTGATCAGATTTCTGTTTGTTCTGACTCTTCTAATGACCTGGATTTGTCCATGCCTACTTATGAGGATTCTGATGCATAGGATTCCATTACCTCTGCTTCCCCTCCTGAGGACTTTTCTTTTGGGGAAACCTTACATACGTAAGGGAGCATTTTCACTGGGAAAGTCAGGAATTTTCTAATTCAGAAAAGAGGCTTGGGGATTTCCTTTATACCTCAGCATAGGCCTTTGGATATAACTCCAGTACTGGACACTGTTTTCTGAATCCAGTATGGCCCCGGATTCCCTGCCTCAGGCTCCTAGTAAACCTGACAGATACTACAGGGTTCCTGAGTCACACACGTTTCTTTTCAAAATTCTAGTTTCAGATCTAGAAACCACATCTCAGGGGCCCAAGGGCATTAAGGCCTCTACTGCTAAAAATCTTACCCCTTCTGATGGGCTCCAGGGCGCTGGATAGATGGGGTAAGAAGGTTTATACTTCAGCCTTGGCAGTCAGGGCTTTAAACTGCCAATTTCATATGTTAAAATATCAACAGCATATTATTGGACTGCTTAAACAGAAAATGATTCCCGACTGTGGAAAATAGATTTACAGGATTTATTGCATTCTGCTGAACAAGTTGGAAAACCTACTTTGCAATGTGGCTTTGATTATTCAGGGGCCTCCTGCAGGGCTGCTGGTACTGGGTCTGTGCTTAGAAGGCATGCTTGGCTTAAGGAGCAGTCTTTGTCTGGTCATGTTAAAGCAAAATTGTTGGATGCTCCTTTAAATCAGGACAGTCTGTTTGGCAGTAAGGCTGAAGAAGTTCTAAAAAAAGATGGAAGATGAAGCTAAATCTATGCAAACTGTTAAAGATTTCTTACAAGTGCAACCTCCAAGATTTAGTAGGCACTGGCCTACTAAGAACTTGTCTTTTTATTTCCAGCTCCTTCCAGATCCCCTCAAGCCAAACCCAGACACACCAAAAGCACCAGGTTTCAGTCCCAGGGGACTCTACGAACTAAGCAATGGGGGGCCTCCACTTCCAAATCTGGAAGTAACAAGACACCCCCCCCCCCCCATGGTAAACAGTCTCGGTGACTTCCTTTTAAAATTACCAAGCACTTGTCTTTTAGCCGCCCCTTTGGGGGGAAGATTGCTTTTCATGCAAAGAACTGGGAACTCCTAACCCAGGACAAATGGGTTTTAAATAGTGTCCCAAGGATACATATTTCATTTCCACACATTGCCAACACCAAGCCAGTGGCCAGACCTGCCCCCAAATCAGTGGTCAGAGGCTCAAAACAAGTACTAGCCCTCTTAAACATGGCTATTCTACCAGTACCAGAAGAGGAAAAGGGACAAGGTTTCTATTCCAGGCGCTTCCTGGTACCCAGAAAAGACGAATCATGGCGTCCAATTCTGGACCGGTCTACTCTAAACACCTTTCTGGACATTCCAAAATTCAAGATGCTGACTCTTCACCAGTTACTTCCTATGCTAGGCAAAGATGCCTGGTTGGCAACTCTAGATTAAAAAAAAGGCATACCTGCACATCCCAATCAGGGAATCTTGCAGAAGATACCTATGCTTCAAAGCAGGCTACTTGCATTATCAGTTCTCTGCACTGCCGTTTGGCTTGTTGACTGCGCCCAGGGTATTCACAAAGTGCCTGGCTCCAGTTATTGCATTTTGCAGGCAAAGAAATATTCAGATATATCCATACCTGGGCGATTGTCTTAATTCAGGCAGAAAACCAGGGCATACTTCTAAATCATTTTGCGTTTGTAAAAAGGGTTCCAACTTGTCTGGGGTGCACCATAAATGAAAAAATCAACTGGTACCCTGTCAACAGATTACATTCCTGGGTGCAAGCTTGAATACAACTGCCCAGATGACTTACCTCACATCAGAAAAACAAATTCAATTGATGACTTCAGACAAGTGGCCACAAAAACCCTGCTATCTGCAAGACAAATACTGCAAGCCTTTGGGTTTGTGGCCTCCTGCATTCTTCTAATTCCATATGCAAGACTGCATATGAGGAAACTACAGTGGTACTTACTCTATGGAGTCAACATTGTCACAGCCTGGAAACGATGATTCCGATCATACCTTGCCTACACCTAGAATTCCTATGGTGGGCAGAGGCCTGCCACCAAAACAAGGGACTGCCATTCACACTACCACCTGCCGCCCAAACCCTAACTAAAGATGCATCAGACTATGCATGGGGGGCTCACCTGGCAGGAAAGTGCATTCAGGGAAAATGGAACACAAATCAAATGCACCTACATATCCGTCAAAGAAATGTTAGCTGTACAGAATGCTCTGACAGCCTTCAAGGACTACATTCTTCCAGGAAACTAATGGTAAAGATGGACAACACCACGGTTATGTGGTACATAAACAAGCAGGGGGTACACATTCTTACGCTCTCTTGCAGACTAGCGATGACCTTGTGGAACACAGCCTTGTGCTACCAAGTGCACCTACAAGCTCAATTCATGCCACGAAAATTGAATACAGTGGCAGACTGACTAGGCAGAAATCTCATGGACCCACACGAGTGGAAACTGGAACCACAGATTTTCAACATGTTGACAAGCAGATGGGGGAGCACAGACATAGATCTATTTGCCTCCCCCCAGAACTACCAGTTGGACAAGTTTTGCACAAGGACTCCCCACAAAAAAGCCTGGAAAGTGGATGCTCTGTCCTTCAGCTGGAAAAACCTATCACTCTATGCCTTTCCCCCTGTGCTCTCCACAGTTCTGCTAAAAGTCAAACCGGGCAAACCAAGAATGATTTTGATTGCTCCAGACTGGCCATGCCAGCACTGGTACCCACTCCTGCGCAGTGTCGCAAATGTCTCCATGGCACCTGCCTCAGACCCCTTCCTTGCCGTCTCAGCAGGAGAACCAAATTCTGCACCCTTGGCTTCCAACATTGAACCTTACAGCTTGGCTAATCTCTTAAATTCACCCTTATCCCTCAGCAAACCTGTGATGGATGTAATCTTGGAGGCGAGAAGCCCTAGTACTAGAAAATCTTATGCTGACAAATGGAAAAGATTCTGTGCCTGGAACTTGTCTTTAGGGATAAGCACAGCAGCGCCCAATTTACCTCAGATTTTGCAATACTTAACTGAGATGCTTCACAAGTCTTTTTCCTCTATTAAAATCCACGCTTCAGCTATTTCAGCTCCCTATAACACAGAACCACACCTCTTCTCTCATCCCCTGCTCAAGCAGCATCTCAGAGGGGCAAAGAACTTGAGACCATCCAGGAGAGCTCCTACCCCTGCCTGGGACCTTAACTTGCTTTTGGAGAAGCTCACTCTACCTCCTTTCGAGCCAGCTGCTATTGCAGACTTAAATTTCTTTCTTGGAAAACAGCCTTCCTTCCTTTTTAGCAATCACTTCAGGTAGAAGGATATCTGAATTACAGGCCCTTATGGCAGTGGAGCCTTTAATCATCTTTCATGCAGACAGGGTATCTCTGAGGACCAATCCATCCTTCATGCCAAAGGTGGTTTCCAGTGTGGCTCTTAATCAGTCCATTCAGTTGCCAACCTTCTTTCCCAATCCACAGAACAAAGGGGAATGGATTCTGCATTCCTTGATGTGCACAGACCACTTGGATTCTACTTGGACAGGACTAAATCTCGAAGAAAATCTGAACAATTGCTGGTAGCATTTGCTCCAGGGGCAGAGGGGAAGGCTATTTCAAAGCAAACCTTTCTAAATGGATAAGCCTTTGCATTCATTTGTGCTATAAGCACCATGGAAAACCTGTCCTTCAGGGGATCCGATCTCACTCCACCAGGGCTGCATCTACTTCTGCAGCCTTTCTCAGAGGTGTTCCTACCAGGGATATTCTAGAAGCTGCTACCTGGAGTTCTGTATATACCAGACATTATCATTTACCAATTTTCTGTAAATCCAGAGCTGGCTTTGCCACTGCTGTCTTGCAGGGCCCTTATAGCTGGTCTTAATGCAGTATAAACTCCTCCCAACCATAGCTTTGGGAATATACCCAAATGTAATGACTGCAACAAAAAAACACTAAACATAGTACAGTTGTGTACACTTGCCATAAATGTAGATGTTCGAGTGTATTCACTGTTGCAGTCCTGGTTACCCTCCCTCCAGCGCCCTACATTTCTCTGGCTATACTTTTACTATGCTTAAAAAGCCTTTTTGGTCTATTTGCTTTTGGTTGGAGGTGTGTGTGTGTGCGTGTGTGTGTGCGTGTGTGTGTGTGTGTGTGTTTTTATTTGCTCCCCATTAGGGGGGGGGTCACCTAACATCTGGAGCAAGAGAAACTGATGTAATGGTGTGGGATGCATGTTTTATACACCTGATAACCTGACGTCATGGAAGAAGAGACAGTAACCGACGCAGGGCCCAAGACTTTGTTAATCAGGCCGACTGAGGGCAGCCTGCCAGCAGATATGTAATAACTGCAACAGTGAATACACTCTAGCATCTACATTTAGGGTAAGTGTACACAACTGTACTTTTTTACTATATGCACCATTGCTGTGGAGGCTGGGGTTTGGTGTTGTAAGGCACAAGGGGGCCAAACATGCCAACTTTCTATGGGATCCATGATGTATGCCACCTTTATTAGTGACCTTTTGGGAAATGATGGAGCATGTCAGGCAAAAGATGTCATTTTTTGTTGTGTCTTTCGGCTTATCCCGGTTTGGGGTCGCCACAGCGGAACTCCGGTCCGCTAATGTTTGGTAGTGGATTTTTACGTGCAGAGTTACCAGCCCTGATGCACAACCTTCAACGAAGGCACACCCATTCACGCATGCCTCCACACACAAGACGCTCTAGCTGAGTATCTAACAGGACAACGTCTTGTTGTGAGGCGACAACACTACCGCAGCACCACTGACTTTAAAATACATAAAGTTATCAGAAAAAACAATTTAAAAACTCGCATTGTCTATACTTGGTGGTCATAGTTTGGGATCTTTGTTCTGGGCTTGAGCAGTGTGTTTTCTAGATTCTGGAGGTAGAGAGTTGGAAAGCACAAGACTAGCTTGAATTTTATGGGTTTGCTTTTGAGTTTGTGGTAGACACTTTGTAAAAGATTTTTGGAAGTGGGCCTACTAGGAGTTTCCTACTGCACAAAGCTCTTGTCACTGCCCTGGCTCAAGGATTACATGCGACTTTTTTTTTTTTTGTATGATGAGCATATATGTGATCACAAGTGCAATCCAGAGTGCAGTTTCCAAAAGCCTGAACTCAGAAGTGCTCAGAGCAGTTTTGTAAGGGGCTTCCCAACCCTGCATCCCCTGATTTGGGAGGGCCATGCCTTCCTGTACTAAATGTATGCTAGCTAGCTGAGATGACTAGATTCCAGTCATAAACCTAGCATGAACCCAGTATGGTATTTCACAAGAAATTAAATGCATGGAATAAGGGGCTATTAGGAAGGCAAAGTTTCTGTCTGACCTGCCGTGAGTTTGTCTACAAACTGTACTAGTTTGACCCCACTAACTACAGCACTTAATATTCCAGACAGAACATGGCCAAGTAGTGTTGCACTGTTTAAAGTTGGGCCTTGTGCTGGATTGCAAGCCAATCTGTATTCTGACTAGTGTTACTGCAGTGACCTTGATGTGGTAGAAGTGGGTTTTTAAAAAGCTGTTACAGTATGCTCTTTGAGGGACAGGTCCCTTGCTAATAAGGGCAGTTTCACTGTTGCAGTCATCACATTTGGGTTGTCTGTCTGCAGGTAGCCCTCAGCCAGCCTGAATACCAGAGTCTTCAGATTTCTGCGTCGGATGCTGTCGCTTCTTCCATGACGTCAGGTTGTCAGGGGTATAAAACATGCAGCAGACGTCATTACATCAGCCTTTCTTGTGAACTGCTTCTGGCACTGCATGGCAAGTGCCAGTCGGCCAACTCCTGAAATTTTCATTTTCGTGTTTCAGACCTGAAGTCTTCAAAAAGAGAAGTACCCTGTTGGGGATCCTTTTTTCTTGTTCTAACCTGTGTCAGAAAAAATTAACAATTGTCTTTCCTGCGGAAAGCAAATACCTCCATGGAGATTTTCATTCGTAGAGTCACCTGTTTAGGCCCAGACCATGACTTCCCTCGCTGTCTGTTTCACTTTTGTAGTCATCACATTTGGGTCATCTGCTTGCAGTAGCTCTGTCGGCCTGATTAACAAGGTGTTGGGTCCTGCGTCGGTTGCGGTCTCATCTTCCATGACGTCAGGTAGTCAGGGATATAAAGCATGCAGCTGATGCCATTTTGTCAGTCTTTCTTGCCATATGGTGCCCGAAGCAGTCCAAGTGCAGGTCGGCCGACTCCTGAAATTTTTGTTTTCGTGTTTCGGAACCGAAGTCTTAAACTAAAGCTAAGTACCCCGTTGGGGATTTTTTTCTTACTCCTTACCAATGTCCGTAAAAGTTAATAATTGCATTACTTGCGGAAAGCAAATACCTCAAAATGATTTTCATTCGTACTGTATTCCTTGCCTAGACCCTGACCACAACGTACCTTGCTGTCGGTTTTGTGCTTTAATCAGCGCACGATCCGTCGTAGGTATATTTTTGCCAGTTTGCCGGTACTCGGTGAGGTGCTTTCGCAGCCCCTAATACCCGCTACTTCTGATTTGCAGGCCTCTTCTGAGACCCATTCTGAATCTGGTATGCCGTGAGATGCTTCAACTATGGAGCCTGCGGATGTCTACTTTGGATGGGTCCAGAGCTGCTGTGCAGGCACCTGCTACTGAGGGTGTATTCAGGCCTATGGACTTGCATATGGACTTGCATATTAAATAAACGACTCCATTACTTGGGCTTAAATCTCAATCCATGTCTAAAAAAACTGATGCCCAGGCCACATGCTCAGGCCTCTATGCCTAAATAAGAATGGCTGAAGATCTAATAACTCTAATCAGGGGTAGTCAACCCCCCCCCCCCCTTCTGAGAGGCCTAGGACTGAGGTTGATTATTAATCTTCTGATCAGGATTCTGTTTTTTCTAACTCGTCTGATCTGGATTTGTCCTTCCCTACTTATGAGGATTCTGATTCAGAGGACTCTATTCCCTCTGCTTCCCCTCCTGAGGATTTTTCTTTTGGGGAAACTTTACGTACTCTAAGGGAGTATTTCTACTGGGAAAGCCAGGATTTTTCTAATTCAAAAGAGGCTTGGGGATTTTCTTCTACCTCAGCATAGGCCTTTAGCTGTTCCTCCTGTACTAGACATTGTTGATGATGCTTTCTCGGAATCTAGTTTGGCCCCTGATTTCCTGCCTCCTGCTCCCAGAAATCCTGACACACTGCAGGGTCGCAGAATCCCATAAGTTCCTCTTCAAAAATCCTGTTGCAGATCCAGAGACTATTTCACAGGGCCCAAGGGCATTAAGGCTTCTACTGCTAAAAATCCTACCTCTTCTGATAGACTCCAGGACACTGGATAATTTGGGTAAGAAGGTTTACACTTCTGCAACCTTTGCCTTTTAGGGCTTTAAACTGTTTCGTATGTTAAAATATCAGCAGCATGTTTTTGGACTGCTTAGACAGAAAACAATTCCTGACTGTGTAGAAAATAAAGAATTACGGGATTTAATGCATTCTGCCGAACAAGTTGGAAAACCTACTTTGCAGTGGTATTGATTCACCATCACAAACCAGATAACACAACAGTCAGTGTGCCGCACAATCAGCCCTTAAAGCAAAATAACATACCCAACACACTAGTAATAGATGACTCTATAGTCAGGCACACTGACGTCCCACTCACTAGGCTGGACAAGCAGAAGGTTGCTGTTAGCTGCCTGTCGGGAGCCAGAATCTGCCACATAACGCAAGCACTCTGGTCACTCCAGAACAAGTACAAATATGACTGTCATTGTTCATGTTGGTGTGAATAACCAGAGACTTGCCTCCCTGCACTACATGAAAAGAGACATGGAAGAGCTCTCTAATCATGTAGCCCAGGCTGGTATGACCCTGAGTGGCATCCTGCCCTCACCAAGAATGATACCTCAGTATAAAGAAAAAATAAATTTCAACAATTGGCTAAGCTTCTGGTGTCATTCAAAGGGGATCCAGTGTCTGTCAGCCTGGGACGACATGCTCGACAAGCCGCATTGCTTCGCAAGAGACTGCTTGCACCTGTCACCTCCTAGGCTTTCGAATACTGGCCAAGGCTCTTGCTGCCCCCATAGTGCCTTTTTAGGCAAGGCTCAAAAGTCAAACCCACCTCTGTAAAGAGCACAATTTAAAAAAAAAACAAAAAAAAACTGAGGGTTATGCTACTCGACGCCAGGAGTTTTAAATCTCAAAATGCACGCACTCTAAGCAGTCCACAGTATGGAGAACATCGACATCAGTGCAGTAACTGAAACCTGTTTCAAGGCTCCAGAGAGCACCCCAGCACTACTGGGCTACAACTCGTACCACATGTTTCGGCCACAGAACACGGACCGAAACACAAAAGGAAGGTGTGTATCCATATTCATCAAGGATACCTACATCTCCAGGTTAGTGGTGCAGCATATCTTTGAGATCACCCATGTGCAACTAACACTGGGCAAATCTGCAATGCAAATTTTGGCCTACTACAGATCACCCTCCATGACCCAGGGCCACCACGCCACCTTTCTGGAGACACAAACATGAAGGTCCTACCAAACACCCTGATATTGAGCAATATCAATTACCCTGCCATTCACTGGGAAAACTAAATGCCCTGGATCAGCTGGTAAACCCCTCTACCAGAGGGGAACACATATTGGACCTGGTCGTCACCAACATGGGCGACAGGTGTTCCACATCTGAGGTCAACCAGTCACTGGTTAGATCAGACCATAAACTGATCACTCGATGTCCACACACCCCCAACTAAGGAAACCACACCAGAATAAGCGTACAGAATCCACAAGCAAAAGACGTTGTAAGCTAACTAAGGAAACCACAGTAAAAAAACTTTTCTAAAGCAAACTTCACCTTAAGACAGAGGTGGTTAGTTTCACAGCCCCCAAGATGCAGAAACCTTTACAAATGCACTCTGAGCACGTACAAGGATGCATGGATTGTGCCATCCCTAGCAAAACTAAGAGACTCTTCTCTAAGAGAAGGAAACCAGTTTGGTGGACGCCTGCAATAAACAGGCTATACAGTAGGGGGAAACTAGTTCAGAAAAAAGCAAATCCCAAGAAGGAAAGACGTACCTTATCAGTAAGAAACTGAGGTCCCTCATGAAATCATCCAAGGCCAACTTTGAAAGAAAAATAGCCAAGGATTCAAAAGATAACCACAGAGCCGCCTTTAGATATGCTAAGAATCTAAATGGCAACTTGCAGATATGCACTGAACTAGTGCAAAATAGCACAAAATATACTGAACCTGATATTGCCAACATCCTGGCAGATAGTCAGTGGAAACTTCACCACCCTCACCTCCAAAAGGGCCCACAACAATACCGGTAAAGTGTAGTGTCCCAAAAATCACGTGAAAACAGCCCTTTCAGAAGCCAAAAACACAGCATCAATGGGACCAGATGTTGTCCCAGGCTGTGTCTTGCAAGAACTAACCCCCCACCTAAACATCTCAAGTTAGGAACTGCTGATTGAGGGCTCAGTGTCCGTTTTAAAAGTGTATTAGTTCTGGATTAAGCACTTGGGCTTCAGGCCAGTTATTTTACATTAAGAAGGTTTGTGGTCTGCACTCCTGTGGGAGGAGAGAGGCTGGACTCTGCCCTTCTGAGCTGGGAATTTCTGGTTAAAGGCTTATAGTGCCTGCATATTTGAACTGTTTATTACTGAAATTGGTACACCTTGTTTGCTGTAGCATAGACTAGATCCAGGCCTGCTGAATCTAGCTTGGTTTGTATGCTTGTTTGCTTATTTCCCTGAAACGCTAATTCCACGTAAAACGCGGCTTTTCAGCGCTTCTGTGGATCCCTAGTGATATCTGCATTGCTTACTGTACTTATTTCCTTGTTTCACTTGGAAGAAAGTTACTGTTTTGTCGTTTTAAGTTACCTGTAACGCATTGCATTTACCTGGCACTTGCTCACTAAAGCAATTATATAAGTCAGCACTAAAAAATTAAAAGCACTAAACCTTCACTCCCCTTGAGTACCTTGTTCCCCATTGGCCTTTATTTTCAATTATAAAGGAATTCCCAATACTATTCTAGCATGTCCAAAGATCAGTTGTCAAGCTCCTCTCCGGTCCAGCTGGTGAATCTGGGAATCTTGAGGCAATGTTACAACTGCCTCATGTACACAGACAACCCTCTCCTCCTCCCAAGAAATTCCAACACATGAGAGATGCAACCATATAGCCAAACAGGAGGCTAAGCTCTCTCAACTCAGTACTGGCGTACCAGTCAGGAGGAGAAGGAAACCACACACTACAATTCCAGTCTCGCATAGACCTACCACGACAGCAAACCTAACACATAAACACACAAAAACTTACTCTGAGGCTCTAAATAAAAATCTGCCTAAGCAGCAGAGACCTCCAAGCAACCGCTACCCCAAAACAAAACACGTGCAACACATGGCTCACAAAGCCAGTGTGCCGAACAGTTACAGCCCTTAAGGCTAAACACACTTGATACACTTGTAATAGGTGACTCTATCGTCAGGCACACTGACGTCCTGCTCACCAGGCTGAACAAGAAGGTCACTGTGAGCTGCCCGTCTGGCGCTAGGATCCACCATATAACACAAGCACTCTGGTCACTCCAAGGCAAGTACAAATATGACTCGTTGTCCATGCTGGTGTGAATGACCAGAGACGTACCTCCCTGGACTACATGAAGAGACATAGGAGCTCTCTGAGCATGTAGCCCAGGCCGGTATGACCCTGACCTTGAGTAACATCTTACCCTCACCAAGAATGATGCCACAAAATGATAAATTTCAACAACTGGCTTAAGTATTGGTGTCATTCAAAGGGGATCCAATGCTTGTCAGCCTGGGATGACATGCTCGACAAGCCACAATGCTTAGCTAGGGACTGCTTGCACCTGTCACCCCTGGGCTTTCAGATATTGGCAAAGGCTCTTGCTTCCCCCGTAGTGCCTTTTTTTAGGCAAGGCTCAAAAGACAACCCACCTCCATAGGTATCACAAGGGATAAGAAACTAAGAGTAATGCTACTCAACGCCAGAAGTCTAAACCTCAAGATGCACGCACTCAAAACTCTCCTTCGCATGGAGAACGATATCTGTGCAGTAACAGAAACCTGGTTCAAGGCTCCTGAGAGCACCCCAGCACTACCAGGTTATATCTCATACCATGCTTTTTGGCCCCAAAACTTGGACCGAACCACAAAAGGAGGGGGAG
>NC_056742.1:76783417-76943397 GCF_019279795.1 Protopterus annectens
GCTATGACCTTTGTCATTTCTGCTTTGGCCCCAATCACCATTGCTCTTCAGTTTGTTAGGCTTTTGTCCCTAAAGTTATGTAGCAGACTCTTCTCTTTCTCTCGTTAGAGAATAAACGACTGGCCAAGGACGTTATGGAGGGTTTCAGGGGCCCTTTTGCTGATCTGTTTTTGGAGAGGAAGATTAGCAAGTCTAGTCATGAATCCTCTACAGCTGCACCTCTTTCCACTGATGTATCCCTTGATGTTAGTGAAGACCCAGTGTTATGTTCAGAGTTTGGGTCTGGTTCCTTGGCAGGTACCTTATCAGAAGCCATTAAGGAATCTGACCTAGGCATGTCCTCAAAGCCAGTGCAGACTTCCATTTTGGACAGAGAAGGGGACCATGGCTCATTGTAGTAATTCTCCAGTTAAGGAACTGATTCCAGAGTTTGTCACTGCCGTTAGGCCTGTGTTGGGTTCTATATCTTCTGAAGAAATGAATGTTAAGAAAAAAACAGAACCATACACTCAAGCCCTATTCTCTTAGTGTGAGATTATTTCTTTGGGCTGATTAAGGCTTTGATGGCTTTTAAGCCTTTCTTTGCTGTTTCTTTTCCTGCTTTCACATCCTGTAATGTTCAGAGTTAGGGAACACTTACCTGATTCTTCCTCTGATTCCTTTGCATATTCTATACAAATTACTTCCCCTTTAGAATATGCCTCTCCAGAGGAGTCCAGTGGGGGATTCCCCAGTGCTGTGCCTCCCGATGTTAATGTTTCACTGTTGCAGTCATCACCCGAGAGCTATTCCTGCTCTGGTAACCCTAGGCTGCCTGAATACCAGAGTCATTATTTTTCTGTCAGCTGCTGTTGCTTGCTGCCTGATGTCAAGTCATCAGTGCTATAAATGAAGGCAGCCAACGCCATTACATCAGTCTTTCTTGGTGTGGAGCCTGTAGCAGAAGCAGTTCATAAGTGTGCCAGTCAGTTGCTACCAGAGTTTGAATTACAGCTAAAAACATCTAAAGCCAAGAACCGCATTTATCCTTTTTTTTTTTTTGCACTAACTGATGTCTGCAAAAGTTAACAATTGTCTCGCATGTGGAAAGCAAATGCCACACAGACTTCCATTCATACTGCATCACTTTAAGCCCAGACCACGACATCCCCATTGCTAGTTCGGTGCCCTCTCTAAACGTGAGAACCATTCGCCATAGAGCTCTTACAGTAGCCAAGTATTTTCGTCTTCAGTCTTGGCATTCAGAAATGGTGTCTGCCAGCAAACTGTAGACATCCCGAAAAAAGACGCAAGGATAAACTTAAGACCACACAAGGCTAAACCTTCTGACTCCACCGCTAAGCACGTCATCAGTTCTCCAGAATTCATTGAGGTTCCTTCACAGTCCCTGATGCCCAATTTGGTACTTTCACAGGCTTCTGAGAGCCTTTGAGTCCAGTATGCTGCAGAAATCTTAGTCTTCCGAGCCCTTGGTTGTTTCTGCCTTGGGTCTGGAGCCGCAACGTAGGCACTGGCTTCCGAGGAGGTTTTTCACACTACCGAATCTAGACAAAAATGTCTTCTGCTCTGACTGTCGTTTCTCTTGGACCGATGGATATGCTTAGGCCTAGAAGCAAGGCCACTCCTAGGAAAACTACCTCTAGCCACCATTTCACTCCTGCTCCACCACCCCAAGCTCAAATTCATAAAATGGCAGAGGATCACCCTTATCAATGCTATTCAGGCCACACCTTCTCAAAGGAAAAGAAACCTTTCTCCTGAAATACTGACACAACAGGATTCTGCAGAGTCTGATTCTTCAAATTTTGAAGAATAACTTCTTGACTGCTTATGAGGTTTCCGATGCAGAGGAATCCATTTCTTCTGCCTCCCCTCCAGAACATCTTTTCCTTTGGGGAAATCCTTCTCTGGGAACATTTCCACTGGGAATCCCAGGACTTCCCTACATCTGAGAATAGGACAAGAGTTTCTAGATTTGCTCCAGTACAGACCCTTGGCCATCCCTTCAATGTTAGAGGTTGTTTATGATGTCTTCCATGGATCCAGCTTAACTCTTGACACCATCCCACCTGCTCCCTGAAAACCTGACCGTAGTAACAGATTTTCCAATACCTGTTCAGAAATCCTGCTGCAAGCCCAGAGGTCATTATACAGGGGCCAAAAGGAGCCAAGGCTAGTTCTGCAAAGAATGCTATTCCTTCTGACAAGGACTCCAGACCTCTGGACAAGTTGGGTAAAAAAGTATACACGTCTGCAACCTTGGCTTTCGGGGCACTCAACTGTCAGTTCCACAAGTTAAAATATCAACCCACTTTGGAACTATTAAAACAAAAGATTTCAACTTCCGGACTGTACCAGTTCGAAAGAGTTACCAAATTTACTGCACTTGTCAAGTGGCTAAATCCTCATTACACTGAGGATATGATGCCCTAGAAGCCTCAAGCAGGGCAACAGTGTCAAGATCTGTCATTAGGAGATGTGCATGGTTGAAGGAACCTCTCCCTGATCATGTCCTATCTAAATAACTTGATGCACCCCTGGATAAGGATCACTTGTTTGGAGTAAAAGCAGAAGAGGTGTTTAAAAAGATGGAAGACCTTGCAAAATCTATGCAAGCAGTATAAGATTTCCTTCAGTTACAACCTCCTAGGTTCAGCAGGAATTTTCCCTCAAAACTCTTGTTCCTGCACCTAGCAGACGGGGGTAAAGTAAGCCCTGCAGGGACAGACCACCCAAACAGTGGACCACTTTGCTCCAAAGGCAGGAAATTGTAAGCCATCCTTTTATGGCAAAAACTCTCCGTGCCTCCCCCTCCTTCCTTTGCCCCCTCTTCACTCACCAAAAACTAGGAGGAAGGCTCCCCTCTGCAAAGAAAATTGGCTTTCTGTAACAAAGGACCAATGGGTCTTGAAGGTTTTTTCAGGGATGCAAATGTTCCTTCAACAAACTCCAAATTCTAAGTGTACCCAGGCTTGCCTCCAGATCAGTGGGCAGAGATTGAAACCAATCCAAACTCTCATATCCCAGGGGTCAGTAGAACCTGTCCCCTCAGATCAAATGGGCAAAGGCTTTTATTCCAGACTATTCCTTGTTCCCAGAAAAGAGGACACTTGGTGCCCCATCCTGGATCTATCCATTCTCAGCACCTTCATAGTGGTTCCCAAATTCAAAATGCTAAATTTGTAGCAGCTGCTGCCTGTGCTGACAAATGTCTGCTTAGTTACCCTAGATCTAAAAGATGCCTACCTCCACATCCTGATAAGGGAATCCTGCAGGAAATTCCTTTGCTTAAGAGCAGGCTCACCCTTTCAGTTCTGTGCACTACCCTTTGGCTTATGTACTGCTCCCAGGGTATTCCCCAAATGCTTAGTCCTGGCCATAGCCTTTTGCAGACAGAAAAATATACAATTTTACCCTTATCTGGATGACTGCCTCATTCAGGCAGAGTGCATAGAAAAGCTCCTCAAGGACCTCCTCTTTGTCAAAACCCTCCTAACCTTCTTAGGGTACACCAACGAGAAGTCAAAGCAACACCCTCCAGGAAGATAATTTTCTTGGGAGCACTGCTGGACACAGCATCCCAAATGGCCTTCCTAGCCCCAGAAAAGCAGAGCTTCCTGCCTCTTTTACCCAGCTGGCTTCCAGAAGTCACCTCACTGCGAGAAGTTCCTGCAAGCCTTGGGGTGCATGGCATTTTGCATCTTTCTAATTCCTCTGGCCAGGCTTCACATGAGTCAGTGGTACCTAAAGAACCATTGGTGTTGGCACACTCTACCTCTAGAGACTGCTCTCCCTCTGATCCCCTGTATACGAGCAGTGTTTCTCTGGTGGGCAGGGGCCTGTGCCAACCACAAGGGTCTTTCCTTCACCCAACCGGTCACACCATTACCACCGATGCCTCAGACATAGTTTGGGGTGCTCACCTAGAAGGCAGATGCACCCAAGGTCTTTGGGATACCCTGCACCTTCCCTTACACTTCATTCAGAAGGAAATGATGGCAGTACAAAAGGCTGACATCCTTTAAACCCAATCTCAAGCCAGGGGTTCTCCTTATCAAAATGGACAACACGGCAGTGTGGTACATCAGCAAAGAGGGAGGGACCCAATTTTGCCCTCTGTGCAGGCTAGCCATGTACCTCTGGCTGACTGCCTCTTCCATGGGACTACACCTGATAGCCCAATACCTACTAGGGATCAACACCACCATGGCAGATCACTTGAGCAGAAACTTACTGGACCCCCACTAATGGCAGCACCACAGAAAAATATTTTTAAAAATAAACTCTGGCGTGGTTGAGTCCAGATTTGCTTCACATCTCAACCATCAGCTGAAAAAATTCTGTACCAGGGAGTATCACTGCCTAGCATGGAAGGTGGATGCTTTGACCTTCCCCTGGAATACCCTCTGTGTACGCATTTCCTTCTCTGCCCCTTATTCAAAAGGTACTAATCAAAATAAGGGAGGAGACCAAAGGTCATCATCTTTGCTCCAGATTGGCCCAAGCAACATTGGTACCCCTTACTGCACCGCCTGACCTTTAAAGCTGCCTGGGAGGCTTTAAAGGTCAGGCGGTGCAGTAAGGGGTACCAATGTTGCCTGTCCTTTAAAGCTGCCTAGGAGGCTTTAAAGGTCAGGCAACATTGGTACCCCTTACTACACCGCCTGACCTTTAAAGCCTCCCAGGCAGCTTCCCCTGATCTCAGACCTCTTCTTGTGGGGGGGGGGGGGTGCTGCACCCAGACTTGCAGACTCTCAAACTGTCAGCATGGCAAGTAAGTCTAAAGGCAAACTAGGGGCCCTTTTAAGCAAACTTGTCCTAGACATCAGAGGCCAGAACGCCCAGCAGCAGAAAATCATATGCAGGAAAATGGAAAAGATTCTGCTCCTGGAGCCAGTCCAGAGAGGTCAATACCTCACAACCTTCCAGCCCTCATCCTCAACTACATAACAGAGCTACTTAATAGTGGCCTCTTCTCTATTAAAATCCACGCCTCAGCCATTTCAGCTCATTTTGATACAGAAAAGCCCCTGTTCTCCCATCCTTTGATTAAACAATTTCTCAGAGGGGCTTCTAATATCAGACCTCTCAAAAGGCCACCCACTCCAGCCTGGGACCTGAATTATGTTTTGGAAAAACTAACTTTACCACCCTTTGAACCTGCTGCTTCAGCAGAACTAAGATGCCTCTCCTTGAAGACTGCTTTTCTCCTAGCTATCACCTCAGCTACAAGGGTTTCAAAACTTCATGCACTTATGGCCACTGAACCCTTCATCTTCCATGCAGACAGGGTCTAAGTAACTCTCATGCAGGCCATACGTCTACCCATCTTCTTTCTTACCCCTCAAAACAAGGGGGAGAGAATTCTGCACTCGCTAGGCGTGCACAGACTGATCAGATACTATCTGGGCCATACTAAACCCTTCAGGAATACAGACCAACTACTTGCCAGCTTTGCTCCGGGGGCAGGCGAAGCCCGTTTCTCAAACAATATCCAAATGGATATTGCACTGCATCCATTTCTGCTACACATTACATGGGACCCCCTCCCACAAGTCTGTTCGAACCCATTCAACTAGGGCATCCTCCCCTTCCACAGCATTCCTCTGAGGTTCTCACCAGGGGCATTCTGGAAGCTGCCACCTGGACTTCTGTCCATACCTTTACCAAACATTACCACCTACCTCTGTTTTCTAAGGCTAGGGGAGGGTTTGCCTCTGCTGCTCTGCAGGGCATGCTTACCTATTCCTAGGTCTCTTACTTAATCCTACCACCCCTCTCCTCAGCTTTTGGAATCCTCCCACAGGTTATGGCTGCAACAGTGAAACATGAACAACATAGTATAGTTGTAACATAAATGTAGATGTTCAGTGTGTTCACTGTTGCAGTCCTAGTTTCCCCACCCTCCTTCCCCCTTATATCTTTCTTTATGGAGACATAAGTTTCTAACTGTGGCTTTTGGCCACCAGGACCACTTGGGCCTCTGTTTAGGGCAAGAATAAACGATGCAATGGTGTCAGCTGTCTTCCTTTATAGGCACAGACAGCCTGACATCAGTAACATCTACATTTATGCTAAGTGTATACAACTGTACTTTTTGCAATCTTTCCTGGATGCTTTCACTTTCTCTAAGGCTCCTGCTTCAGAGGCCAGACAGGTTCTACAAGGTGCCAGATGACTGCAAGTTCTTGTATGCATCCTTCAGCTGATCAGTAGTTTTGTTTTCCAGGATTCTTGGGGTCTTTCCATTATCCAACAAGTATATTTCATGTCTTGGAAAAATCTCCCTCCTTCCATGGGGGTTTCACAGTCCCCCACATCCAACTGTACCCGTTTCCAAAGTTCTAAGATTTGCTATCTCAAGGCACAAATCAACAGATGCCAATGGATCAGAGGCAAAGGTTTTTATTCAAGAATGTTTCTTCTCAGAAAGATGGTCTTTGGAGACCAATTCTGGTTCTTTCCCACTTATCCTGAAAGTGTCATCTTTCTGCATGCTGACTTTAGACAATTTCCCTTGATTTCCCCCTCAGTCTTGCATGGCCTCTCTAGACATCAGAGATGCTCATCTTCACACCCCTCAATCCTGTTTACAGAAAATGTTTGCATTTCTCTGGATTTTTTGCACTTTCAGTTCTCTGCCTTGCCTTTTGGATTTTCAGCTGCCCAAAGGGTATTCATAAAGTACTTTACCCCTGTGATTGCTTTTCAAAGGCTCCAGGATATTCGTGTGAATCCATACCTAGACTATCTTTTTTTTTTTTTTCTTTTTTCTGGTTCCTCTATCAGAACAGCTGACTCAGAATCTGCAGTTTGCCATCCTTTTCCTACAAAGTCTAGGGTTCACCATGAGGTTCAAATAATCTTAACTGTCCTTTTCACAAGGCCTCGTCTTTCTAGGGTGCAGGTTCAGAACAGACCTTAAGGCTTTTCTTCCAACAGACTAGATTCAGTCCCTCACTTCCTCCAAAAACCTGCATCTCTGTTACAGCCATGGAGTAGGCTTTATGGCATCCACAAAACCCATGCTACCTGTTGCAAAACTCCATGAGGAAACTTCAGTAGTACCTAAAATCAGTTTGGACGCAGCATTCTCTCCTCCTGGAGTTTGATCCCTCTTTCCCATGCCTAAAAACCAAGCTTCTTTGGTGGCCTCCACAGCTTGCTCTGATCTAGGGCTTCCTCTTCATCCGCCCCAGGCTACTCAGCAGTTCACGGATGCCTCAGACGCAGGTTGGGGGACATCATTTACATCAAAGAAGGTACAGGGCCTTTGGTCTCAAAGGAAAGATTATAGCAACATCAAGGAAATGAGGGCTGCTGTGCAGGCCTTTCATCTTTCAACCAGGTCCTCTAAGTGTTTAGACATCACCAGTTCTCTGGTATGTCAAGTGGGGGGAAATAGTCTTACCTTCTTTGCAGGTTAGCTGTCATGGCATGGGATTTGGCAATTCAGTACAAAGTAACTCTTCCAGTGGTTTATATCCCTTCTGCTCAAAATATTGTGGCAGATGCATTGTGGGTCCGTGACTCAATTCACTGAATGGATGCTACAGTGATGTGTTTCTGGACTTGACCACTGGTGGGATACTCCTCTACTGAATCTGTTTGCCTCCCCTCTGAGCAGACAACTTCTCTAGTTTTGCACCAGACTCCCACATCCTCTAGTTTGGAAGGTGGACTGCTACCTTTCCTGGAAGGGGATGTTTCTTTATGCATTCCTCCCCTTTCCTCTCATTCAGAAAGTCCTGCTGAAGATTTAGCAGGACAAACCAGACCTCTTGTTGGTGACTCCTTTTTGGCCAAGACTGCATTGGTTCCCTGTTCTGTGTTTAGCCAAGGGCAATCAGAGTGGACCTGCTGTGGACCTGCTCACACAAGACCAGGGATCTCTGCTTCATCCACATTATCAACCCTACAATTGACACTGTGGGTGATCAACTTTTGATTCTTTTTTAGGCATCTTTTTTTCTCAGGACATGCTTACGGTTCTGTAGGCCAGGAAGCCCAATACTAGCATTGGTTCCCTGTTCTGTGTTTAGCCAAGGGCAATCAAGAGTGGACCTGCTCACACAAGACTAGGGATCTCTGCTTCATCCACATTATCAACCCTACAATTGACACTGTGGGTGATCAACTTTTGATTCTTTTTAGGCATCTTTTTTTCTCAGGACATGCTTACGGTTCTGTAGGCCAGGAAGCCCAATACTAGCATTGGTTCCCTGTTCTGTGTTTAGCCAAGGGCAATCAAGAGTGGACCTGCTCACACAAGACTAGGGATCTCTGCTTCATCCACATTATCAACCCTACAATTGACACTGTGGGTGATCAACTTTTGATTCTTTTTAGGCATCTTTTTTTCTCAGGAAATTTTTACGGTTCTGTAGGCCAGGAAGCCCAATACTAGCAAATCTTACTTGTCGAGGTGGAAGAGGTTTTTCAATCTGGTGTCCTTTACAAAACCTGGATCCATTTTCAATGGATGTTCCAGTGGTTCGTTAGTTTGTGTGCATTACTTAACAGTGGTTTGAAAGATCACTTGTCAACTGTTTCTGCACGTCTTTAATCTCCACCTTTGGCTTCCAAATTGGAAGTAAAACTTGGTAGCCTTCATATTAAATCTTCCAGGAAACCAGTCCACCTCCTTGGGATTATGTTTTAGAGAAGCTTACTGTGGCCTTTTTTGAACCTGCAGCCTCAGCTTCTTCCAAGTTTTGTACATTGAAAACGGTTCTGTTAGCTTTAACTTCTGCGAGGAGAGTTTGAGATTTGGCAACTCCACAAGGATAGGGTCTCTTTGCATACCAATCCTTTTATACCTAAGGTGGTGAATGATTTGTCTTTATCTATTCAATTGCCCACTTCCCTTCTCAGTCCTCCCAGTGAAAGGATATTGCACACTTTACCTTGGATGTGCATAGACAACTCAGATTTTATTTGGATAATAATAAAGATATCTGGCTGATCAGCTGTTTTGTTCATCCCAGGGCTCTGGGTTTGCCTGTCTCTAAACAGACCATTTTGCCTTTGATTTCTAAGTCCAATTGTTTTTATGATTTCCATGGTAAGACTCCTCCTGCTCCTGTTAAGGCTCACTCCATTCGGTCTATGGCTTCCTCAGGTGTATTCATTAAAGGCCTGGATACTGACTGTTTTTGAGGCTTCTACATGATCTTTGCATACTTTCACCAGTTACAAATTGGACAGTTTCTAGATCTAGAGCAGGGTTTGCTAGAGCCATTCTCCATGGCTTTGTTGAAAGTTCTGTTCAAAAGTTAATCTTCTCCTTTCTCCTACAGTTCCTACTAAGTTTTGGTATTCACCCACATGAAAACAATACTGCAACATTGAATAGGAGGACTTAGAATAGTTGTGTAAAATCTTACTATAACCGTAAATGTCCTTTTCTATGTTGCAGTATTCTGTCCCTCTTTCCTTGTACAGCTTGTTTCTTTCCTTGGATGGAGTTTAATTGCTCCTTGGGTCTGGTGTTCCTTCTGGGCCATTACAGTTCTGAGGATGGTACTTGCAGATGTCTTTATGGCTGTCAGCACGTGTGACGTTCCATGTACCTTGTAGTAGCTGAAAGCTGTATGCTGGCTGGATGTCTGGTTGCTTGGGCAGAGGACTTCCACATGTAAAGAATACTGCAGTATAGACCAGAAGAAAATCTGGTTGTGGTAAGATTTTACACCACTATTTCCCATCCTTTTAATTATATTTTGCTTGAATGACTACTTTGACCTAAACCTTGATCTCTATTTGAAGCACTGAGGGGTATAATGGAGTAGACTTTAGTGAAGCTACTTTCTGGGGAAAGTTTGCCTGCAATACTGCATTTGGTCATATGCAGTCTATTGTACTCTTCAACACCTACTTGCATTTTCCACCAAGTATGTTTGGTGCAATGGTAGTGCTGTTTAAACTAAATTAGTTTAGAGACCTGGGTAGAGATGAGGGTATGTTTTGGGAAGGAATTGTGCATGAACTTGGTACACTAGGAATTGTTCATCTGTTTGGTCAGAGGGTATTTAGATCATGAGAGTTTTGACAGTGGCCCATGATGTACATCCAGTGTTTGGAAATGGGAGACCTTGGGTCTGAGGTTGGAGCAGTTGGTATGAGCAGATTGAAGTAAACCTCTAGAGTACACAATGCTGTGGATTTCTGTAGACTGTTCTTAACTAGTCTTTTTCTTCCCCAGGATTTGACAACTTTGAGCAGCTACTCAGCGGAGCACACTGGATGGTAGGTACACTTTCTGAATTTGTCTGGCATTTTCCCTTGTCTTCTGACCCTGACAAAGTTAATTTTAATCCAGTGTTAAGCATATCGCATGTTTACTGCTCTTTTTACAAAAGGCCATGGATAAGTGCCCTGTTTTGAAGCATCCTACACAGGCTGAGAGGCACTGATTTTTGTTCCAACTTCTTTAGGTCCATCTGGAGTGCTGTGAAGTGATGCAAGTAGGTTTGTGCAAATGGTTATGGCATTGTGGAATCTGACACTGCTTAGTCCTCTATTTTGACCAGCTCATCTACACAACAAGAAACATGACTGAACCCTATTTATGTGGCATATGACATAACTGAGCAGACTGCGTTTAAAGTGGCAGTTGACTAGAATCGCTACCTTTCTTTTTACTTTGCCCACTAGTTATGAATGTTACATGCTAGTTTCATAATATGCAGTTGCATATTGCATAGTAGTCTGGACACATGAAACACCTTTCATGAATGTTTCATATTAGCCTAGTACCAACCTATGAACCTATCGGCCCTAGGGCCTATAAAAGCCTAGCCATAACAGTTCCCTGGATATTTCTTCCCACAATATTTACTTCCCTGGACCCCTGTCTAGCAGGGCGATTGACATGATCCGTGGGGTGAATTTCTGATCTCCCATCCAATCAAGGTCCCTTTTGAAGAGGGCCAAGGAGGTGCTCTGCTTGACATGTATGGGCAGTCTATTCCATAGTATGGGGAGTCTCTGGGTCAGGAACCCATCTCTCCAGCCTGTTTTGTTCATTGTGATGACAAGGTGTAGATCCCTGGAGTGTGTGGCTCTGAGCGATTGGAATTTCTGGAGCATGTCCAATAGCTCAGGGTTTGATATGGCCTTGTATGTTAAGCAGAGATCACCTCTGAGTAGACTATATGCCACAGAGTATAGCTGGAGATTTTTTAGACTGTCAGCATATGGCATCTGCTTTAGGCCTGTGATTATTTTACTGAGGTATTTCTGCGGCCTTTCCAGCTGTTGCAGATGTCTTGTGAGGTATGTACCAAACTGGGTGTTTTACTCTATAATGGGTCTGAGGGATGAGTACAGTGGGACAATGACCTCCTTTTTTTATGGACTAAAAGCCCTTGGTGATGTATGCCACACAAGGATTTCCTGACTGTTGTGACAATGTGGTTATCGAAGGTGAGACCACGGTCCACCTGTGTCCCTAAGTCTCGAATCACTTTTTCAGTGTTCAGTGTACTGCCACCTGTGTGGCAATTCATGGGTACATGTTTTTTCCCAAAGGGGATAACTATACATTTCTTGGCATTAAGTTTGAGCCCATGGCTCTGGCACCAAGCATCTTTCTCTAAGGTACTTTTGTAGAATATCCGCATAACTTGGAGATTCAATGGCTCCCTGTTCGTAGTCATCTGCGAACTTTGTTAGCCAGAGTCCTTTAGTGTTGGCCTGTACTTCAGAGAAGTAGATGTCAAACAAGTGGTCCCAGGACTGAACCCCTGAGGTACTCCACTTGTCTGGAGGTGGATTTGGAGTTGGCTACTTTTACAGTCTGGGTTCTGTCAGTACGCCAGTTGGCAACCCATCATGATGTAGGGATTTATGCCCAGCTTAGTAAGTTTATCTAGGATTCTAGAGTGGGGGATGATTTTTAAGGCCTTGGCGAGGTCCATATAGGCTGTGTGGATCGCCTTACCCTTGTCCACAGCTCTGGAGACTGATTCGAAGAAGTCAGTCAAGTTTAGGAGACTAGATCGGCCCTTCACAAACCCAAACTGGGTGGGGTCCAGTGTTTGAAGGTTGCCAATGTCTTTGTTTAAGTTCCATGATAATGTGTTCCATGCCCTTGCAGATCAGGCTTGTCAGACTGATGGGACGGTAGTTCCTGGGATCCAAGGTGGATCCCACCCCCTTGTGGAGTGGGTTAATTATAGCTGTGCGCCACTCAGTGGGCATAAGCCTGAGGTGAGGCTATGATTAAACGTGACACTTGGGTGAGGTGCCAGTTATTTATTTATTTCAGTTTGGTGACCAGGTAAGTCCACTGGGCCCATGAGTGCCAGTTTTCATTGGAGGCCCGGGGAGAAGCTCCAATATAACATAAAACATTAGATCCAAAAGTAAGTTACAAAAATAAAGTACAGTTTACATGAATAAACATTCTGTATCCGGCTTGGTTGACAAAGATAATTTTGATGCATCTGGAAGACTGTACTTTGGAGAATCATTTAGGAAATGCCTTCAAGTGTAGTAGCATTATACATTAAGGAAACTGTTTACATGCATTCATTCGACATAAGCCATTTACAATATTTGCAAGGTAGATATAGTATCTTCAGAAGCAATTGCAGAGAGCTAGAGATAGCTCGGGGAACTAGTTGTTGGGGTGTTAGAGAGATTAGGAGCCAAGGAGTAACACCTCCTTGGGGGAGTTGTTAGAAAGAATTAGAGTGAAAGCAGGTGCATTTCCATTTGGAGTGAAACTAAGTGAAAAGCTGGGTTTTAAAGTTTTCTGAGTTATTGTCCTAAGAGTGGAAGGGAGAGAATTCCATTTGTAGTTCATTTTGTAGTTCATGTAGTACACAGCCCAGGATGTCATCTGGTCCCATGGATGCTGTATTCTTAGCTTTGGAGAGTACGGTTTCTACCTGTGTGGCTGTGATCAACTGAATTTGGCAGTCTTTTGGTATTGAGATGGGCCCTTTAGGGGGTGAAGTTGGCACTAAATCGATCTACCAGGATATTGGCAATATCTTTGGGATCAGTATATTTAATGCCATTCTGTTGTAGCTCAGAGCAGACCTGAGCATTGCCATTTAGATTCTTGACATAACTATAGTATGCCTTGTGGTTGTCTATTTTCGTAACTAGCTTTTGAGGATTTTGAGGGATCTCTGCTTACCAAGGCTGTTAAGGGAGTATTTTTGCATCCTGTGATTTTCCTCTTCTGCAACAGTTTCTTCTGTTGTATAGTTTGTTTATGGCAGGGGACCACAGGATTGGCTTCCTTTTTTTGGAGGAGAGCATCTTGGTTCTGTTTGGGATGGCACGATTCATGCTGTGTGGATGTGCTCCTACAGTGCCTTGGTGTAAGATTCAGCTGTCTAACTTTCAGACCCAGTGTGCATGGGTGTCATGAAGTTTACTACTTTTGACTTGAGTAGCATGAAGTTGGCTTTGGAGAAATTTTTTTAGAGGTTTCCATACTGGGGGGTGGGATGTGGATGTCAAGGGTGATGTGATTATGGTCAGACCTGACCAATTACGGGGTGACCAGTGGTGTGGAGCATCTCCCATGTTGGCAATGACCTGGTCCAGGATATTGGAGCCCCTGGTGGGACAATGGATTAGTTGATCCAGGGCATTGGAATTTATGAAACGTTGGGAAAAGGTGTTAGTACCCAAGTAGTTTTCCCAGTTAATGGCAGGGTAGTTGAAATCACCCAGTATTAGGGTGTTTGGTTGTATCTTAATATTTTTCAGTATGTTTAGAAAGGTATAGTGAGAATATTGGGGCATGGTGGGGGGGGGGGATCTGTAGCAAGCTACAATTTGGATTGCAGTCTTACCTAGTGTTGCCCCTGGATAATTTTAGATTCATTGTGTTGGACAGCTATCCTGGAGGTGTGAATATCCTTGGTGAATATGTACACTCCTCCACCTTTAGTGTTTCGGTCTTGGTTTGGTGGCTGAAAAGTGTGGTAAGAGTTGTAGTCTGGTATTGCAGCAGTGCTCTGGAGCCTTGAACCAGGTCTCGTTTACTGCATAGATATCTGTTCTCCATTTTTAGTAGTGCCTTGAGAGTGCATTTTGAGGTTTAGACTTCTAGCATTTAGTAACATTACCTTCAGATTTTGTGTGCTTATCTGTTGCGGTGGTGGTTTTGTCCTTTGAATCTTGGCTAAAAGTCACTATAGATGTGGCAAGAACTTTAGCCAGTAACCTGAATCCCAGGGTTGACAGATGCAGACCATCTCTGGCAAAGCATCGTGGTTTGTCTATCATGTCTTCCCATGCAGACAGATACTGGATCCCCTTTGACACCAGAAGCTTAGCCAGTTGAAGTCAAATCATTTTGTCCTTGTACTGTGGTAATCTGGGCGAAGGCAGGATGCTACTCTGAAATAGCCTCTGCAAGGCTCGAACCCAGGACCCTGTACACTAGTCACAGTAGTATTCTGCAAAATTTGGCAGAAGTTTGTACCCAAAAAGGATACTTCTGCTTTAGTAGAAAGTTGAACTTCATATAACACTAGCTTTACAGTGTTTGTTTTGGATAGACTGTTAAACCCTCTTTAGCAAGTTTTAGTGGTCACTGACCTCAGTCATATAACTGAAATGTGAAGTTGCTAGTGTGCTGAACTGCCTTTGCATTGAGGGTGTTCACATGGTCCTGATTAGTATTCTACATAATAGCGACAGGCAGAGGCAACTTTGTCATATTCATTGTCTGAATAATTGTATTTGCATCAGAAATGGCTTGTACTCATTCTGTGTTGCATTTTTCCACCTCTGGAAAACTACTGCTTTGGAATGGTCTTCCTGTTGGAATTTCTTGTAGTAGGTCTAGTCAAACATGTTTGGACTTTCCAGATGGAAATCTTGCCCATATATGTCTGTTCTGATTTTGTATAAGCATCTTATTGTAATTAGATGCGTTGCTTGGTAGAGGTAGTCTGTAAATTTGTAAACAAATGTCAGCTGTGGCTGATGAGACCATGAAAGATTGAACTGTAAAATGCTTTTTACAGTGGCTAGTTCAATTGCATTTTCCCTTGATGGCCCCCTACTGTGCATAGTTATGAAATTCTGTGGCTTCTGCACCGGAGTTAATGTACCTTTGCTGCTGTATTACATGAGCTGTGTATTTGTCTCGGATGGAGTGTTCAGACATCTGCTTGCACGGTTCAGATATCTCAACTTGCATTGTTGATGCTGCTGTAGTTTCTGCAGTTGAAAAATAGCAAGAAACTACACAAACACAATTTTGTATTGCCTGGGAGAAATGCATGCCTTAAACCAACAATATCTGCTTCAACACAGCCATCTAGCAGGAGATTAAAGGCTGGATGTCCATCACAAGACGCTGTGGAGAGTGACCCATGCAGGGATCTTTTTGTGCAGTTGAACAGCCACAGAAACTGGTGTTAACAGGCCGCCTTGTATATTCCATCTCTTGCTATGGGTTGCCAGATGTTTAGCTCCCGTCTCCCAATCAAAAGCGCAGGAGAGGTTGTACCCCCAGCCACTGTTGTGAATACTGCTCTGTTTCAATTGACCTTACTGCATTAGGAGTCTGCAACTTGACTTAAGGCCTGACAAAGCAAAGAGTCTTCCAGCAAATGTTTTATTCCGAGTTTGGCTTGGGGAGACTCTTCTCTTTCCATCCTCCCAATTTGAGTAGCTGATTTGTTGTTGCTGCCTTCATAATGTTTGGCTATGAAGCTTCAGGATATTGGCTGTGTAGTTCTGCAGCAGCTGGGTGGACTGCTCTGCAAGACTGTGGAAGGCCACTTTCTCTTCCAGCAAGGAGATCTGTTACTACAGATAGGGTGCTATCTTTAGTTGCTTGTCCTTTCTCTGAGCTCTGTTGTACTAATAGCTCATGAACAGGCTCGGACTACTAATCTGATGGGTTGTAGAGTCTCTTTCCCTGGAAGTAAGACAGAGCTGTTTTTCCTTTCTTCTGAAAGGGATGGGAGGATTCCCTCCCATCCTGGACCTCTGACTTCACTGATGCCATCTGGTATCTCCAGGTTTTTTTTTGGTGAGTAAGCAGGTGTACCTTTGCTGCAGGACATCATTTGTGGTGTGTCTAGACATGGATGACTCCTCATTTTCAGGAGGACAGACTGCTCCACTTTGGGCTGAGCTTACTGTTGGATGGCTTGTGCTGAAGGTGCTAGACATTGTGGCAGAGGACTTACTGGAGAAATTTGGATGACTGACCTTATGGTGGCCCAATAAGGGGACTTCTAGGAGCAACATTCAATTGAACCCTCCAGTGGTTGCAGCCTCTAGGGATCTTTTTTAAAACGGTAGCTGTGTCATAATCCAACCCTTTGTCTTTTTATGCAGAGCTTGGATACTGTCTCTTTTAGAGATGACCCAGTAGGCTTTGTATCTGTTGTGACCTGGGTGAACGTGCCATGGTGGATGTGAATACTCCCTTGTGCTGTTTTGGCCTTGTTGGCTGTTTGTGTAGTAGTCTGAAGTTGCGTGCCTGTGGGTGGGGTTGCTGAAATGAATGGTAAGGTGCTAATGGTTGCAAAGTAATGCACTTGTGTACTTCTGTCAAACCTCTATCTTCAGGTTCTAGTATTGGCGGTGACTGTATCCACAGTAGCCTAGCCAGCAGCCTTTATTTGATAGGGAATGCTTTGGATTATGGAAGTCCACTTGGTTCCTCCCAAGAGCACACCAAGTGGGGGATGGTGGTTCAAGCCAGTTAATTATACAAGGTTATTATATTTAAGATGGTAAGGAGATGGATGCATTGTCGTTTTATTCGCATAAGACTCCTTTAGATTTTACTTATTGTTTTCAGCACTTGTGATATTTTCTTATAGCCTAACCCCGTAGTGATTTAAGTAGTGTAGACTAGTGCAGGAATCTGTCCCAGCACTGCAGTTTTCAGGTAATTGAAGCCGTAGAATCTGTGTGACAAGTCTTCATCTGATAGACTTGTCTTCAGTATTTAGGCACTTAAATTGGATGTATTTGATGGCATTGTTAAATATCTTTTCACACCAGAAACATAGATGGAACTGACTTTGAGCAGACTGGTTAGCCCTTAAATTGATTCTGCACTTTTTCTGTGTAAAAATTGATAAGCATGCTCATGCCATGTTCCTTTTTGACTGAGCTGGTGCAGTTTTTAAAGTTCACAAGATGCTTATCTTTCACTTTGGGGTGAGACTTTGTTTTAGAAATCTGTGCTTTTATTTAAAGGGGTCAGATTTCTACTGTAAGGAGTTTCAACTGTTAAACACACACACGCACACACACACCCCCCCCCCCCCTTCGGGTACAGCCTTGGCCTAGTGTGATACGTGAATAGGTTGCTTAGACCAGCTTTTATCCTTTGAACAAGGTGCGTTTTTAAAATGGCTTTGTAGACCCTGTCCTAGTGGATGGCAAACAGTCTTTCCACCAGGTCGCCAACTGACCAGCTTTTATCCTTTGAACAAGGTGTGATGTTCTTCGTGTTTCACTGTAGCAGTCATTATATTTGGGTAATCTGCTGGCAGGTTGCCCTCAGTCGGCCTGAATTCCAAAGTCTTGGGTCCTGCATTGGTTGCAGTCTTCTCTTCCATGATGTCAGGGGTATAACATGCAGCCAACACCATTTTCTTTAGTCTTTCTTGCCGCGCGGTGCCCGAAGCAGAAGCATTTTGCAAGTGTCAGTCGGCCGACTACGGAAATATTCGAGTTTGACTTTCAGAACCGAAGTCTTCACTAAAGCCAAGTACCCCGTTGGGGAAACATTTTTTTTTTTTCTTGCTTTTTACCAATGTCAGAAAAAGTTAATTGCATTACTTGTGGGAAGCAAATACCTCCATAAGGATTTCCATTTATACTGTATTCCTTGCCTAGGCCCTGATCACAACGTGCCTGGCTCAGTTTTGTGCTAGATTTAACCAATGCACTATTAAGCGTCTGAATATTTTTCCATCAAAGTATTTTGGAAACTGATTTAACTACTCGGAAATGTTGTCTGATTAGCAATCAGACTACAGGAGTACATAAAACGCAAAGAAAAGGACAAAGGCAGTTGAGATCTAAAACTGACTAAGTTTCAAGTCAATTGCTGGTACTCTGATATGCTTTCGCAGCCCCTGATACCCGCTTCTAGAGTCACAGGCCTCTTACCGACACCCATGTGGAGTCCGGCATGCTGCAAGATACTCAAGGTATTGGGCCTACTGATGTATCTCTCTCAGATGGTTCTGGAGCCGCAGAGCAGGCACCGGCTTCTGAGGGTGTATTCAGACCAACATTTATATATCCAAGAGACGACAGCTGCAAAACCAAATAAAAAGGCAACTTCTAAAACTAAAGACGCATGAGCCACGTGCACAGGCCTTTATGCCTAAACAGATTATCAAAATGTCTGAATACCTTATTACCTTGATCAGGGGTACCCATCCCCCTCCAGGTATGAGGCCTAGGCAAGACACAGATTATGAATCTTCAGATCCAGTTTCTATTTCTTCTGATTCCTCTTATCAGGAATTATCTGTACCTCTCTGAGGATTCTAATGCAGAGGAGTCTATTCCATCTGCATCTTCTCCAAAGGATTATTCATTTGGAGAAACCTTTCTTACTTTGAGGGAGCATTTTCACTGGGAGAGTCGAGACTTCTCAGAGGCTCAGGGATTTCCTTCTCCCTCAGCACAAGCCTTTAGCCATTCCCCCTGTTTTAGACATTGTGGATGATGTGTTTTCGGAGTCAAGCTTGACCCCTGACTCCTTACCTCCCAGTAAGCCTGACCGATATTACAGGGTCCCTGGCTCACATACATTTTTATTTAGAAACCCTGCTGCTGAACCTGAAACTTTCACAGGGTCCAAAGGGAGTTAAGGCCTCAACATCAAAAAAATCCTACCCCCTCTGAGAGATTCAAGGGCACTAGACAGATGGGGGGGGGGGTTTATACATCTGCAACCTTGGCAGTCGGGGCATTAAACTGTCAATTTCATATGCTTAAGTACTAACAACATGTTATGGGATTGCTGAAACAGAAAATTGTTTTCAGAAAGTGCAGAAAATAAAGAATTGCAGGAATTATTGCATGCAGCTGAACAAGTTGGAAAGCATACTTTACAATGTGGCTTAGATTCCTTCGAGGCTTCCTGCAGGGCCTCAGTTACTGGATCTGTGATTAGGAGGCATGCCTGATAAAGGAACAAAATTTGCCTGATCATGTTAAAGCTAAATTGCTTGATGCACCTTTACAGCATGATTCTCTGTTTGGTATTGAGGCAGAAGTGGTTTTAAAGAAAATGGAAGACAAAGCTAAGTCTATGCAAACTGTTAAAGACTTCTTACAAGTGCAGCCACCAAGATTCAGTAGACACTGGCCTACAAAAAATTGGTCCTTTCCTGTGTCAGAGCTCAAAGGGGCAAATCCAGACGCCCAAAGGGTTCCAGATACCAGGTGCAAGATTCATATAGGTCAAAGCAGTGGGGCGCATCTACCTCCAAATCAGGGGGAGATAAAGCGCAAACCTGCAGAAAACGGTCCCAGTGACTTCCCTCTGCCTACACCAAGCGCTTATCTTTTGACAGCACCCTTAGGGGGAAAATTAGCACTTTTGTTCAAAATTGGCAGTTAATAACCCAGGACAAGTGGGTACTAAGCATAGAATCACAGGGATAGATTCCATTTCCACACTCTGCCAATGGCAAACTGGCCAGATCTGCCCACAAATCAATGGGCAGAGGCACAGAAACAGATTACGTTCCTCATGGATATGGGGGCCATTCAACCAGTACCAGAACAGGAAAAAGGACAAGGATTTTACTTGACTGTTCTTGGTACCCAGAAAGGACAAGGCCTGGCGGCCAATACTGGATTTATCAATTTTGAACACATACCTGGATATTCCAAAAATCAGAAAGCTGACTTTGCAGCAGCTTCTGCCCATGCTGGGCAAGAATGCTTGACTGGTGACATTATGCCTAAGAGGCATACCTGCATGTCCCAATAAGACAATCGTGCAGAAGATACCTCAGATTCAAGGCTGGCTTAATGCATTACCAATTCTCTGCACTGCCCTTTGGCTTATCTACTGTGCCCAGGTCTTTACAAAGTGCCTGGCACCAGTAATTGCATTTTGCAGACAAAGTATACAAATATATCCTTACTTGGACGACTGTCTCTTTCAAGCAGAGAACAAGACACTCTTCTTCGACACCTGGCATTTGTGAAAAGGCTTCTAACATGCCTAGGGTACACAATAAACGAAAATAAATCACAACTGGTATCCTCAAAAAAGATAACATTCCTGGGTGCAAGCTTGAATAAAACTGCCCAGATGGCGTGCCTTACGCCAGACAAAGGCCAAAAGCCCAGTCTTCTGCAAGTCGCATTCTGCAGGCTCTGGGCTTCATGGCATCCGGCATCCTACTAATTCCATATGCAAGATTGCATATGAGGAAACTTCAGTGGTATCTAAAGTTTATGGAGTCAACATTCACACAGTCTGGAAACAATGATTCCTCTCATTCCCTGCCTGCAACAGGAGTTTCTATGGTGGGCAAAGGCCTGTCACCACAACATGGGACTACCCTTCACTGTACCCCCTGCCAGCCAAACCTTAGACTCATCAGATTATGCCTGGGGGGCCCACATGGCAGGAAGATGCATTCAGGGCATATGGGCACCAAAACAAATGCATCTACATATCAACCAGAAAGAGATGCTAGCTGTTCAAAATACCCTAACAGCCTTCAAGGATTTGCTTCATCCAGGACAACTACTGATAAAGATGGACAACACCACAGTCATGTGGTATATAAACTAGCAAGGGGGCACACACTCGTACCCCCTTTGCAGATTAGCCATGGCACTGTGGAACACAGCTTTGACCTACCAAATACATCTTCAAGCCCAATTCCTGCCAGGAAAACAAAACACACTGGCAGACGATTTAAGCAGAAACCTTATGGATCATCACGAGTGGAAACTAAATCCACAAGTCTTCAGTATGATAACAGAGAAATGGGGGAGCCCAGACAATTTGCCTCTCCTCAAAATTATCAATTGAAGAAAAATTCTGCACAAGGACCCATCACAGACAAGCATGGAAAGTGGACGCCATATCCTTCAGTTGGAAAAACCTGTCAGTTTACGCCTTTCCTCTTCTACCAAAGATCCTCCTAAGTCAGACAAGAGAAGCCAAAGATATTAATTGCCGAGGCCTGGCGCCTCCAATACTGGTACCCAGTCCTAAGGAACTTGTCTCAATACCCAGCATGGACCTTGCTTCAAAGACCACAACTACTGTCCCAGCAAAACCATCAGATCCTGCACAATCGACTACAGACTCTAAACCTGGCAGCATGGCTAATCATGTGATCATACAAACCGCTCTCAGTAAAGCTGTGATGGATGTCATTTTGGAAGCCAGAAGGCCTAGTACTAGAAAATCTTATGCTGGCAAGTGGAAGAGATTCTGTGCTTAGAATCAAGCACAAGGAACTGATACAGCAGAACCAAATTATTCCTCGGATATTACAATACTTAACTGAAATGCTTGACAAAGGCCCATCTTTCTCATCAATCAAAATCCATGCATCTGCCATTTTGGCTCATTACAACACAGCCACCAATCTTTTCTCATCCTTTACTAAAGCAGTATCTGAGGAGCCAAACATTTAAGCCCCCCTAGAAGATCACCATTACCTACATGGGACCTCCAATTATGTTTGAAAAGCTCACCCTGCCTCCATTTGAACCAGCTGCTATCGCTGATACAAAGTTCTTATGGAAGACTGTTCTGCTACTAGCAATTACTTCAGCAAGAAGAGTTTCAGAGCTATAGGCCCTCATGGCTGTAGAGCCTGTTATCATATTTTTTCCCGGACAGGGTGTCTGAGGACAAATCTTACTCTTATGCCTAAGGTGGTTTCCAGTGTGGCTCTTAACCAAACAATTCACCTGCCAACTTTTTTATCCAAATCTGCGGAATAAAGGGGAGAGAATTCTGCATTCCTTGGATGTACACAGACAGCTAAGATTCTACCTGAGCAGGACTAAAGCTCTAAGAAAAACTGAACAATTACTAGTGTCATATGCTGCAGGATCAGAAGGAAAGGCTATTTTAAAGCAGACCATTTCAAAGTGGATAAGCCACTGCATCCATTTCTGCTACTTACACCATGGTAAACCTGTGCCCAAGAGCATTAGGTCTCATTCCACCAGAGCTGCAGCTACTTCAGCAGCCTTTCTCAGAGGAGTACCAACCAAAGACATTCTAGAGGCTGCTACTTGGAGTTCTGTTCACACCTTTTACAAAGCATTACCATTTGCCTCTCTACTCTTAAGTCCAGGGCAGGCTTTTCCACTGCAGTGCTGCAGGGCCTTGTAGCCGCACCTAATGCTGTTTAGCTCCAACCTCCCAACCATAGCTTTGGGATTCTACCCAAATGACTGCAACAGTGAAACACTAAGAACATAGTACAGTTGTGTACACTTACCATAAATGTAGATGTTTGAGTGCATTCACTGTTGCAGTCCAGGTTATCCTCCCAAAATGTAATGACTGCAACAGTGAATACACTCCTCCAGCATCTACATTTATGGTAAGTGTACACAATTGTACTTTTTAAAATGGCTTTGTAAACCCTGTCCTAGTGGATGGCACTGTCTTGCCACCAGGTCACTAACTGACCACTGGCCGAATAGGTCAAAGTACCACTTCACCCAATGAGTGGCTGCATCCGGTGCCTTTATGCATTTCAAGCACATTGAGTTGCAGTATTGCTTTAACCATCATTCCAGAATTTAGGCCTGCAACTTCTAGAACTTTACTTCTAGACAAACGCCAAAGACTTTACCTTTTTGAGAGGTGTTATTGCTGCTTTAGAGTCAGATGTGGAGGACTGACACCTAGTTGACATACTAGGTCTTCTAGAACCTTTTGCAGTGGTTGCTTATCCTTCCAGTGTCCTGGAAGCCCTTAACCAGGATCAATGTTTTTCCTGTGGGTTGGGAAAGTATTTCCTTTTATTTTCTGAAGGTGTTGGGCAGTATTCGTTGAGATCAGGATGATTGGACTGCAGGAACTAAACACACCCCAGACTTGTGTACATCCTGCCCAGTATGCAGGAGCTAGTTCTGAGCTGGAAAGCTTTGAGGAGGAATCCAGCAGTTAACTATTATAGAGAATTTCCATGAAGGCAAGCTGATCTTTTGTGCCTCTTCTGGTATTGAAAATGGATTGGAGTCTTGAGGTTTATGCTGGCATTTCTTTGCACAAAGTGCTGTTGTATGAAGGGGAAAAGCTGTGACTACAGTCTGGTGACTAGTTTAATTAGTGGCTGAAGTAATTTGGGGTCGGTTTGAGGAAGGAGTGAGTAGTCCAGTACCAGCATAACCCCCCCCCCATAGTGGGGGATAGATGTAGTTTGACTTGTTGCATTGCAGACACCTTGGAGGAAGTGTCTTGCATGTAGCAGTCTTGGAGAATAGGCATGGCCCCTGCCCTAAATGTTTAGCTTTGAGAAGTCTGCTGGATTGTGTATTCCCTCAATGGAAGATCTTGCGTACTTTGTTTGCATCTAGCCACACAGGGGGTGGTTAGGACTGTGTAGGGAGGGGAATTGGCAAACTGGTCTCTTGTGAGCTCTCCATTTGAGAAAGATGGGTCTAGCTCATTGCAGGAGGGCTGTTGAGTAGCACGCAATGGAGATAAAAATTATAACGGTAGTAAGGATACCCCCCCCCCTTTAAAATGTTTCGGATTTTAAGCTTCTCTCCTGTCTTTTTGAAATTAAGCTTCCTGTTCTCTAACATTTTCAAGAGTCCAGTGGTATGTGGAGCAGAAGGAGAGAGCTGAGGAGCACTGCCATCTTCTGGTGGGGTCAGTAGGGTTTTATGCTTACTATCATCCCACAGCCCATGGTTGGAAAAAAGCCAAACTGGGCACCCATTACTGGTCCCGTGTGTGCACTTCTACACATGATTTGAAATTCAGCTCCACTGCAGTGATGGGCAAGAGCACCTTGTGATGCCTGTGCACTGGCCCAGCACTCAACTAGCCTCTATCCTTACCACTAGCACCAGTGCAGTGATGGGCAAGAGCACCTTGTGATGCCTGTGCACTGGCCCAGCACTCAACGAGCCTCTATCCTCACCACTAGCACCAGTGAGGGGCATCGGTGTAGGGAAAGGATGATAAATGCACACAGTGAAGTGCAATTTTCTTAAGAGCACACAGATCAGTTTGTCTGGGGCTGGTTTCTTCCCTTTCTCTCCAGGTCCCCAGTAAGACTCCCCACTGGCACAGCATTAGGGTCTAGATCTCCACCTAGTGGGCAAGCTAAAAACCTCCAGCACCCTCTGTCCAACCAGTGCTTTGTGTCCCTGCCCAAGTAGCTGACACTCACTTTGAGGTAAGAGTTATATACAACTGCACAGCCACTCCTGGGAAAGGCTAGCACAGGTTCTCCAGCTGTGCCCCTTTTACCCAGAGTATATGGTAGTACCGGCTGCCACCACCCACTAATATCAGTTAAAGGCCCTTCTGAAAGGGTGTCCAATTAATGTGCAATGTTATCCAAATGGTAAGTGTGACCGAACAGTCAAATTATTTGGAGTGACTTGGTACAGCATCACTATATACATGCAATGTACTCTTAGAGCTTAAATTATCTCTACACAAAACAGCCACAGTTGAAAGGTTTAAAATATTTAATAATAATAATAAAAACACAAGACAATACTTGCTGCACAGTGCTAGTCAAGAGTTGAGATCACAGAGAAATACTTAATACTGTACACAGAAAAACACTTAGAAATATCTAGGACTTAGGAAGATTAGACTGAGAACACAAGAGCAAGACCGTGCTGGTGGTGATGGATGTTCTCAAGAGAAATGCTCAGAGTTCTCTGATTCTCTTTAAATTGATTACACAGAGCTGCTTCACATAACATCATTCTTCTCTGGTGTTCCCAGGCCAACAAACTATATTTACGTTCTTTACACCTAGTCAGAAACCAGAGCAATAAGGGCCATTTATACATGCAAATTCTAGCCATTAACTCTGGTCTTAAAACAATAGGCAGGATGACTCCTAGACGCATCTGCTCCGAATTTTGACATCAAAGAATTGACTTAGCTTTGTTACAGCAGAGTGCACGGTTACATTTTTGTAGTTCAATATTCTGTGCAGTCTTTTCACATTTAAGAGAACAAGTCTGTGGCTTGCATTAATATTTACAAATGACAGAATTATCTACCAAATTTTATCTGGCTAGGCAGGCCACCTTCACCTATCTTCACACACTTATCCTCAATAGTTTGCACAACTGCTTCACTTTTCCTGCCTACACCTGGTGGCAGGTATACATTGGACTGAACTACCTTCCTCCCTCTGATGGACAAGCTATACAGCTTCATTTCTGTACTTTTCCCAGGCTTGTAGGATGGACCCAGGACACCAGGGCTTACAACCAGGATTTCAACCCTTTTGTGATGGAGCAGTTAAACATTTAAATCAACATAACACTTGGGTGTTGGCTTACTTCCAGGAATAATTTTATGCAGCATGTTTTATACTCGTATCACTTTTTTTGCAACTCCAGATTCACTTGATTTAGAAGACCCAGCATTTGGTTTGCCAAATTTCTATAGTGCCAGTTATGATCAGCAGACACCTGCTGCTGCCAATATGACGAGACAGGACTGTCTCAGTCCCCCACTGTTGCCACCAGATTGAGCTGACTGTCTTTGAGTATGTTGTAAATTTGCACTGCTGTCTCTTGTAAGAGCAAACGGTGGCCAAACGGTGGCCACATCCAAGTAAGCTTTACACTAGCCAGCCGGCTGCTAAACAGGTTTAAACTCATTTGCTGCCAGGATCATGTGCCCAGCTCCATGACTTCCAGTACTGTCGCATCAAGAGTACCAGAAAACTTCAGACTGTTTTGCATATGTGCAGTTTTCCAGTTTTACTGGAAAGGCTAATTACTTCTAGTACCTGTGCACCTGCCCTAATTTCACAGTAGCATGCTACCACCCCCCAGTCAAGAATGGCACACTTAAGAGCATAATGCTTTGCTCTTTAAAATAAGAGCACTATTGTATTTGTATGGTAGTAATGACTCTAAACAGTCCCTCTTCAAAAGACCGATGTCTGCAGTTTAAGCTTTCACCAGGTCTGCAGACTAGTCCCCATTCGCCATCTTAAAATGAATAAACCTCTCCTTTACATAAGTAATTAGCCCCCTTTTTCCCATTTTTCTACATGGGGTTGGGGTATCATGTTAACTGTCTCTCAGTGCCGCACTTCTTCCTTCAACACTCGTGCCTGACTGTCGCAGATCTCTTTTCACACAATCCATCCACCTCTTTGCTGGATGTCCTCACTTCCTTTTACCTTCCTGTCTGTCCCAAATCTTCCTCACCAGATTGTCTTCTGTTCTGCACGTGTCCAAACCACTATGTGTTCTCTTTCATATTTTTTACAATTGGAGATGCTTAAGCTTCTGCTTTTGTCCCCATTTCTTCGTTTGTCCCACAGTGTGCATCCTGTCACCTTTCTCAGGCACTTCATTTCCATCACCTCAGCTTCAACTGTTCTGACTTTACTGCCCAGATTTCTGTACCATATAGTAGTACTGGTCGCACCACTGTCTTGTACATCGTGCACATCAGTTTTGTTGGCATTCTGTCATAGACTACACCTGACACACTATGCCACTTGGCTGCAGCCCCACTTCTGGCTTTGACCTCTTCATTCAGACTTCCCTTATCAACCACCCCTCCCAAGATACCTGAAGTTATTAACCTGTTCCACTATATTCCCTTCTATCTTTGTTCTCAGCTTCTGATTTCTGCAAGTTGCTATTACCACAGTCTTAGCTTAGTTTCATCCCATGTGCCTTCAGTTTTGCATTCCATTCTCCTATCCTTTGCTGAAGTTCTAGCTCAGTCTGCCTGTAATGCTACATCGTCTGCATACAGCAGCTTTGATCTTCCTGTTCCGACCTGTTTGGCTAGTGTAGTCCCATCAGCAGTACGAACAGCAGTGGGCTTGGAGCTGAACCCCGGTGTACATCCACTCCCACTGGGAACCCCTCTCAGGCTGAACACTGCTCATACTTGAGTCATTAGTCCTTGTACATGGCCTGCACTAATTCCACCAGTGTTTCTTGGACTTCGGACTATTGCAGTACTGCCCAGATCAGCTTTCTTGGGACCTTGCCATATGCTTTCTCCAAGTCTAGGAATGCCTAGTTGGGACACTCCTCATCTCTAGCTTAAGTATCTGTCTCACTGCAAACATCAGGTCAGTTATGCTGCATCCTGATCTGAATCCAAACTGCTCCTTTCCAGTGTTGCATTCTACTCCTCTGCACATCTATATCAATCGCCCTCTCCAGAACTTTCTTGCATTTTGATAAGTTTGCCTCTAACGCCTACAGTTGATTTCCCCTTTGTTCTAGTACACTGGCATGAGTATGCTTATTCTCCAGTCATCTGGGATACTCCTTTCGCTCCACACTATTAATACCCTCAGGAGCCATTTCTCCCCTACCTCACCCAGCATCTTTATCATATCTGCTGTAACCTCATCTGAGGCTGCTGCTCCCTAACTTCATTTTTCTTGGTGTTCTTGCTTCTAGGGTGGGCCCCTCCTCTCATTGTAAGCTGTTTCTGGGGCAGCACTTTTTAAATATGCAAACAGCTGTATGCTTGCACACATCACTAGGAGTTGCAAGTCCAAGCATAGGTGGTTCACAGGCAAGGGGTTTCAAAGCTTGAGGTTGTTTCCTAAAACTTCAGATCATTATGCAATTAACAGAAATCAAGGCAGAACTGATTGCTGACTGCATAAGTCACAGGTTCCATTCACAGGTTCTTTTCTGTTTGCCTTCAGTTTTGATCATGGTTTCCTGTTTCCATGCCCAGTGGATGTAAACCACACAAAGTAAAGCTTCAGGAACATTAAGATTTAAGAACTGTAAATGTGGGCACATTTTGATTCACTTTAAAACCACTCTGGTTCATATTCATTTATAAGCTGAAAGACTTGCTAATGACCACAGTTTAAGAAAAGCAAATGACATTTAACTCTAAAGGAAAACTCCATCTTCTACTCTACTTTATCCCAGAGTTTCTTCTTCCTATCCTGGATGTTGGAGAAAACTCTAGCACCTTTAACTTTTTTCCACAGATCATGAAGACCTACCATGTTTGACCATTTAAGTCTTTGGTATCCAAGGCTAGACTTACTACTCCTTTAGTTTGCATTGGTAATTACCTAGTTGTAAATCTTTATCTTGCTTTCAGTTAAGTTTACTTTAGCCATTTAAACTCCTCCGACCTGCTGCATGACCTCACCCAGTTGGGCTATTGGTTACATGGGGGTTGGGTATGAGTCAGGCATTTCCTTAGTTGAGAGTTCTGACCCATTCATTCTTGCTTAAGATGCTTTGTTAGCCCGTTCATTCTCTCTACCATGAGTCAGGTGAAGCATTCCCCTTTACATCTCTCTGAGCTTTGCTTTGTGCTGCCAACCACATGGAATGCATCTCTGCATGCTCTCTGCTTACTTTGCACATGGACATGTACGCACGGGCTTGTACTCCATGGGTGCAATGTTTTGTGCTCACACTGCTCAAGCAAGTGGCAGTTCAGATCTGCATCTTTCCCACATAGCTTGTAGCTATCCATTTCTAGTAATGGATTCAGACTTTTCTCTCAACTTTGCTCTTGCCACTGTTCTTGGGTATCCCCCCAGCTCCTTTTGTTGCCCTTTCCCCCACATCCAGGGATCAGAGATGCCATGGTTATCTACTGTGTACAGCTCTTTTTTCATGCATGTCCTGTTTCTAATGTCTTGGTCTACCCTTACCACACTATAGATGGGAGGGTTGCAGTGCTGTAAGTGTCCCAACATAGCAATGTATCTTATTTGCCCATCTGCCTGTTTTGCTTCAGTCTGTCGTATTCCTGCTATTGCTATCAGCACTGAAACGGACTGTATACCCTGACATGTATTCACCCCTGGCCTAGAAGAGGAATTGTGTTGCAATTCTTCTGTCCCTTCAAGTCCTTGGTTTCTCAAGCACTTGGTGTACCTGTCAGTACTTCACTGTAATTTTCGTTAAGATATATAATTTTAGTGCTTCACTACAAGTGTTATTGTTTGTGTGAACATGAACAATTGAAAATGTGGTTGCTTTACTGCTTTCATGGTTGCATAAGGAATGTTGTGCTGTTTTCCTGTATCTTGGCATAGCATGTAAAGGAAGCCTACCCAAACCATGGGATTGGGTACTTGGTAACTTGTGGCATTGCACAGCCATTTCAAGAGAACAGATGGGACAGTATTTTTATATTGTGTGATACTCTAGCAGTCTGATCAAATAAAACTGCTTCCTGCTATGCAATATTTCACACTTCTGCTACTTATGTCTGATCAGCTGTCTGTATCCACTCTGAATCCATTTGATTTTTAAAAATAGAAATCATTGTCCTGCATGTATAAAAGCTTAGCTAACCTTCCTCTTATCTGGATAGGATTGTAGAACTAAGGAGACCAAAGACTCTTTTCACTGTTTGTGATTGATTGTAACATTTGCTTCCAATACAGCTGGAGCTTCATGCAAGGAATGTAATGTTATTCTTCATCCAACATGCCTTAATGTGACTGATATACTGCATATATTTGAGCAATTGATTGCCATTTTGTAGTCTCAAATTTGCTTAGACCGGTATTTAATAGGTTAAGGTGGTGATGCGAGGATGGGATCCATATGTATACTGGCCACATATAAAGAACACAACTCTAATGGCCAGTCCATTTCCCTTTGGAATTCTCACTTTGAGGCTTTTCCTTGCCTGTTTGGTTTTAGTGGTTGCTGGTATTCTTTGGCAGTAACTTCACAAAGAAATCTGAGCAGCAGCTGGATCCATATTACTGCCGATTAGCACAAGAACTGTATGGCTTACGTTTATTTCCTTTGATTCCAGTTAGTCTGGCCCTTTGTATGCAAGAAAGGGGAGAAGACTTGACCTGATGTGGGTTTCATTCTGTGACCAAGTTGGGTGTAATGGTTAACTTAATTTCCCAGGAAGTACTATTTGAATATTGAGTTTTTCCTTTCTTAATTCCTCCAAGCCTTTTGAGTTTCAAATACCATGACTGGAATGGACCCCATTGCCAAGTCCAAGTATGATTTAAAGTTCATGAAATTAGTATTGTTTCAATCTTTTGTCAGCCAGAAGTTCTGTTTGCAGCACCTGCAATGTGCCCAGTACATTTCATTTGGGGTTACATGTATTGGTAATGTGTCTAAATACGATTGTAAATGTTTTTTTAAGACCTGTTGCTCCTACTACTATTGGAACTGTTTGGGTATCTTTTTCTGCATTGCTCTTATTTCTGCCTGCAAATCCTGATATTTTATGACTTTGTGTCTCTACACAATGCACTCTGTCACTGGGTGCGGCGATTTCGATGATCAGTGCTACTTTGTCATTTCACGCACCAATGCAGCTAGTTTTGGCATCTCATTTTTGAACTGTTGGTAATGGGCGATCCCATGTGATGTAGACTTTATTTTCTATGATGGTTTGTGACTTGTTTCCAGTGTTTCAGCCACTTTAAGTAACATGATGTTTACACAATCCCCAGTGCAAATATTGCCACATTGTTACGCCTTTCAGTATACAGCCCCCCTGCCATTAGTATTTTGCAACCAGCAACAAGGTGTGCGACTGTTTCAAATTTGGTTTTACAAAACCTAAATTTGTCCGTTTCTCCCACATGTTCAATGGACTTTGTAAACAAGCATGTACATAGCCCCACTATCTTGGACTGCAAATATTAACCTTTTATCTCTCTATTTGAATTACCATTCCTGTGTTCGTTTCTGAGCAGCATGAGACTCTTCCAGAAATTTTCTATACTTGCAACTATATTTATGCATTTTCCACATGTCTTGCCTTCTCATTTGGCCCTTTACCTTGTAATGTGAAGTTGTTCAATCTCGACGTTTGTTCTTACACTTGGGTTCAGAGCCGATCCATCGGCTCCGAGTCGGCTGCTTTCCAAGCTCTAGATCTCTGAGAAGCTCGAGACACAGTCCCTATCCCATGATGCACTGCCGCCAAACCCCAGATCTAGTTTGCCGCTGCAACAGATCTCGTATTCTTCACAAGAAGCTTGGGCCAGTACCCTTTTTTCTTGTATTTTGGCAGAAAATTTTCTAACTGATAGTTTGTGGTATAAAATTGTAGTCTAAATTACTTTGTGGTTTTTTTTTTTGAGATACTTGGCGTGTGCTTTGTGTTTTGTAGGAGCGGTTGCTCCTAGGCCTCTGGCCGTTTCTTTAGTTGAGTTTGACAGGGCTCTGTCAGTGAAATAGTGAGTGTTCAGGTTTCTGAACGTTTTGTGAGATTGCTAGTGTGTTTAATATTTGCAAAGTTCAGGGATCTGAACCTTAGCAATTGTACTGTTTTCTTATTTTTTTACCAGTCTGAAAAACCGAGATCAGGATTAAAGCGGTGTGGCTGTGGACAGATGTCAATCACCGACCACCACACCTCATGTGTTTATTGTTTAGGGCCTTTACACCTGCAAGAGGACTGTTTCATCTGCCACTCTTTTTTTTAGTGGCAGAATTATGCTGGAAAGGCATACAAGGCTTATTGATAAAGGCCTCTTAAAATCAGACTTCCTAGAGACTTGTCTGAACAGACCTCCAAATCTTCGAAGGGGTCAAAGTCTTCCAAGGTGTCATCGGAGCCCAAGTCATTGGCTCTGAGCACCTCAGGGAAGATTTGGTCGCTGGTTCCTCAGCCCTCGGAGCCAAGCACCGAGCCTTTGCCTCTGAGCCAAGTCCCGAGTTTGGAACTGGTACCGGAGGTTTTAAAACTCTCCGATCTTTCAGTCAGTGGATTCTTCAGCTCCTTCGACCCATTCTTCCAGGACCCTCTCTGATGTCTGTGAACCATGTGGTGGAGAGACTCTTGGAGAACCTGGCCTTGGCCAAATTGCTTTCAGCTTCATCTCAACTGGCATCGAAGCCAGACACCTCCCCTGTCACTGTTTCTGCTCCTCTGAGATCAATTGAGCCTTCGGAGCAGGAAGGTGAGGACCTGCTAGTTGTGGAGCCCTCTGAGCTGAGGCCTGTTCCAGTGCCTTCGGCCCAGTCTACCTTGACATCTTCAGTTCTGATTGAAGGGTCTCTGAGCTGACTCTCTCGCTGGGTCTGGGGGGGGAAGAGTAACAGAGGCTTCTGTTCTGACTCTTCCACTCAGGGCCTCGGCGCAGTTGAGCTCTGCTCCATCCTCTGGTTCGGAGCTCATGGTCTCTGCCCTGGGGAGATTGCAGTCTTCTTCAGAACTGGCAGACTCCTTGGACCGAGACACTGGTGCCTTCGACGCCATGAGGAAGGTTATGTCTTAAGACTTTTTCTACCTCTTCAGGTCCTTCCTCTTCCTCCCCTAAAGGGCCCAGTTCTGTCTCTACATCACAGGTTCCTACAAAGCGTCGAGACCCAGAGCCTCAGGTAACCTCATCAGGCGACTCCTGCTCTACGGAGACTTCACCAGACCACTGAAGTACCTAGGAAGAGACTGTGCAAGAGGAGGCACTTGGATTCCCCTCAGGAATCCTTGACTTAGAGGAATTGGAAGGGTCCCCACGGTCCCCCTCGGAGGATGTCTCACTTGCAGACATCCTAGAAATACTTAAACAGAGGGGTGACTAGCAGTCCCTTACCCCTACTGAAGATCAGTCTGTGCTCCTGAAGGCCTTTGGGTCTCGACCTTCCACCTCCTGGTTTACTCCACCTTTCGACGAATTAATGGACTTGATCGCTCAAAAGGAGTGAGAGTCCTGATTCCATGGAACCGGTCCCTCGGAGGCCCAACAAATATCACCTCCCCTCAGGATAAGTCCTTTCTTACAAAGGGAGTCCCCGTTGATGCCATGGTGGTGGCGGCGGCCACCAAGAAAGATGTCAGATCTTTTCTTATGTCCATCCTCCTAGTAGAGATTCCAGGACTATGGACCGGTATGGGAAACGCATCTTTAGTTCTACGACATTTGCAATGAGATCGCTTAACTATTTGACCCACTTTACCAGTCTTCAACGAGATCTCCTCAAAGAGCTTGGAGATGCTCTACAGGGCAACACATGATGTCTCCGAGAAAGTGATGGCACAGCTTAACACCCTTAATTCCATTGTAAACTTGTCCATGCAGCTCATTTCTTATGCAACCGAGGGATCGAGCCGTGCAGCAGGTTCAGCGATAGCTCTGCAGAGACTATCCTGGATGCGCTAATGCTCCTTTGCAGAAGCCTTCAAGTCTTCTTTAATACCCTATTTGATAGCTGTTCCTTGTTTGGGCCTAAAGTCAAGGAGACCTCACTAAGTGTGAGCAGGAAGGAAAGACTACCTGCCACAGGAGTCCGTTTTTCCATCCCCACTAGACCATACCCCAAAGGGCAGAAAGGTGGAAAAATGTGGTTCCAGAAGTCCCAAGAAGCTTTCCAGAACACACGTAGTGAACCCCCTTCCATGGGCAGAGGAGGGGGGTATAATGGTAGATGCCGCCCAGGTGGCAGAGGGGGTCTGCAGAACCAGGGTGACTGGGAGCAGTTCCTTGGCAAGCCCTATCAGCACTCCTGAGAGGAGGCCCGATCGTCCTGCTCTGGAGGCAGTCGGGGGTCCCTTGGCTTTATACCCAGACACCTGGCTAGGAATTGCATCAGATTCCTGGGTAAAAAAGCATAATTACCAGAGGTTACATTCCCTTTTCAGAATCCCTTCCATTTGTGCAAAAATCCTAGACATTCCACCCAGTTTGCGGAATTTAGCAGCCATTGAAATTCAAAGGCTGCTGAAAGTCATCCAGCCAGTCTGGCAGACCAGATAGGATTTGGAACTTACTCCGGGTTCTTTTTAGTTCCAAAGAAAACAGGGGACTGGAGGCCCATCTTCGACCTCGGCAAACTAAATACCTTTGTCAAAAAGGAAAAGTTCTGGATGGTCACGCTTCAGTCGATACTCCTGTTTCTCGAAACGGGTGATTGTATCTGCTCGATGGGTCTCAAGGATGCATACTACCACATCAAAATGGCCAGGCCATCCAGAGAACTTGTGTTTCCAGCTGGGGGCCAGTCGGTACCAATTCCAAGCTCTGCCCTTTGGTCTCACCACAGCCCCCAGAGTGTTCACCAAATGCATGGCAGTGGTCACGGCTCACCTGAGACGTTTAGGATTCCGGGTGTTTCTATATCTCTGACTGGCTCCTCACTGCCACCACCAGGCATCAATTGGTTCATGCCGGGGATTACACTATCAGCCTGTGCTCCCAGTTGGGCATAACCTTAAATTTCGAAAAATCTGCTTTATTGCTGTCCCAGCACATTTCCTGTATAGGAGCAGATCTAGACACCACCACCGCCCTGGTCAGATTGCCTCAAGAACGAGTAATCTCTTTACGAAACCAAGTATCCCTTTTGTTGATGGAAAAGTCCCTGCTTTCCACGTTCTGAAGCTGTTGGGCACCATGGCAGCGACTGTCGTAGCAGTTCCCCTGGGGCGTATGCACATGAGTATATTCCAGTGGTTGCTCTTCACACAGTGGACTTAACTTCCAATGTCACACAAGATTCTGCTGACAAATACTTGCAAAAAGGACCTCATTTGGTGGTTGAACAGACACCAAGTTACTGTAGGTCCTCCATTTGTACTCCCCCTTCCCACAGCCACAGTGACCATGGATGCTTCCCTGATAGGGTGGGGGGGGGGGGGGCTGTCAGGGAAGAGAACTGTCCAAGGTACTTGTTCAGAGATGGAATCCAGTTTGCACTTCAATGTCTTGGAGTTGAGAGTGGTGTTCCTAGCTTTCACGACTCTCTACCTCGAGAGACAATTGCAATACAGACAGACATGTTGGTAGTCTGGTACATCAACAAGCAAGAGGGAACCAGATCTTACCCCTTATGCCGAGAGGCCCTGAGAATTTGGCAGTAGGCTGTATCCACCAGGCGCTTCCTGATAGCAACGCACATCCCGGGGTCATCCAACGTGATAGTGGACAAATTGATCAGAGCCATTCTGTTGCCTCATGAGTGCTCCTTCAAAGAACGAGTAGCGGAAAGGATATTCCGCAAATGGGGCCAGCCTTTCTGCGACCTTTTTGCATCCCCGATGAATGCCAAATGCAGAAGCTACTTTGCCCTGTACCCTCCACTGGGGGACATCCCAGGGGATGAACTCTTACGATTGGCCCTCTGGTCTCCTATATGCCTTTCCTCCATCCTCACTGATCCCAAAATTTTAGAAAGCCAAAAGCCTGGGAAGGACTGTTATTCTGATGGCCCCATTTTGGCCTCTGCAGATATGGTTCCCCTTCCTTCAACAATACTAAGTGGGAGGAACCTTGGGTTCTGGACTCAGTGCCAGACCTGACTCATTTGTTGGGAGTTCTTCACCCCTCTCTTGTATCCCTCAAACTGACAGCTTTGCTGCTGCACTTCCCAACCTAGCCAGGTCTCATGATTTGTCTCTTGCGGTTCAGCATATTCTGGTTTCCTTTCATAAAGTCTACACCAGGAAACTGTACAACAGCAAATGGAAACTATTTGGTCATTTGGCTTCTCAACATGGTATTGATCCCTTTATCACCCTATTCATAGCATTCTGGAATTTTTGACTTCACTTTTCCATGGTGGTGCAGTAGCCGCTACTATAAGGGTTCAATTGGCTGCCATATCTAACTTCCATGTGGGATGTGGAGGTTCTAACATTATGTCCCACAGATTATGTAAAGCCTTTTTGAAAGGGACTCTCCTTCGACCCCCTATCAGACATCAGATTACTCCCTGGAATTTAAATTTGGTGCCGTCTTAACTCATGCTTCCCCCTTTTGAGCCCGCATCATGTTCTTTGAAGTTCCTTTCTTGGAAGACTATTTTCTTAGTGGCCATTACTTCGGTGCGTAGAGTTTCTAAACTTCAAGCACTCTCTATTAGGCCCCCATATTTAGTCTTTCACCCTGACAGGGTGTTTAAGAACAAATCCATCCTTCCTCCCAAAGGTCTGTTCTGAAGCGAACTTGAACCAGTCCATTGAACTTCCCACTTTTCAGGCATCATGCCAGTACATTGGAATACATGTTGCATAAGCTTGATGTTCAGACAATTGAGATTTTATTTGGACAGAAAAAAAAATTCAATCAGATCAACTATTGGTTTCCCATGCAGACAATAAGAGCCTTTCGGTATCCAAAGTTACGTTGTCCAAATGGCTTTCTGATTGTATAAAGTTTGCATATTCTTCATTCCATCAACCTTTAGAACGTAAAGTGAAAGCTCATTCTACCAGGGCTGTTTCTCCATCCTTAGCTCACGCAGCTCGTTTCTCCATCCTTAGCTCACGCAGCTCATTTACCTTTGGACACCATTTGTGCAGCTGCTACTTGGTCCAAACCTCCTATGTTCATTGCTCATTACAGAGTGGACAGGGCCTCTAGGGACAGGGCTTCCTTTGGTTCCACCGTTCTCAGGAATGTTCTCCCGTGACCCGCCCAGGATTAGGGTGCTTGGGACGCTACCCACTTGTAAGAACAAACGGCGAGATTGAACAACTTCACATAAAGAAGTTATGTTCTTAGCAATGTTCCATGTGAGTTGTTCATCTCGCCTTTGTTCTTACACTCCCTCTCACCTTCCCCCTCCATGTACTGGAAGAAAGGGTATGGCTGGTGGTCTGGTTGATCTTACTAGTATCCTCTTGTCAGCCAGGTTATCTTTAACTAATAGTAAATATTTACTCTTATATTGGGTTGCTTAGTTGCGTTTCTTGCTGGGTTCAGCAAACTAGATCTGGGGTTTGGCAGCAGAGCATCATGGGATAGGGACTGTGTCTTGAGCTTCTCCGAGATCTGGAGCTTGGAAAGTGGCTGACTCAGAGCCGATGGATCGGCTTCGAACCCACGTGTAAGATCAAAGGAGAGATGAACTCACATGGAACTTTATGGTAAGAACAACTTTTTTTTCTTTTCTTGGCACATTCACTTGCTGCCTGATTTTTATCTACTGGTTTGATTCCCATTCCTGCTTAGCACTGATATGCTTCTGCTAGATTAAGCAGAGAAGTCATCTTAGTGAAAGTTTTGAGATATGATGAGAATAAATCTGTTTGGGTCTTCAGATGTCAGTAAATGTGTGGAGTCCCACAATTGCAGATCTATACATGCAATTTCAAGGAGGTCCATCCCTCCTTCGGAACTGGGAATATATAATCTTGGTATGTACTCTTTATTACAAAAAACAATAGAGTATGAAGCACCCTTGTTTTCCTATCTAATCTATCCAACATGTTTTGGGGCCAGTCAGTCACTCCAAAACTAAGTTAGGACAGGAAGAGCAAATAGGTTTATAGCTTGGATTTTGTTTCTAGATGTTAATGCTGTTTTCAGGATTAATTTGTCTTTAAAGTATGCCTTACTAAGATTTATTTGCATTTGTTCATGTTTTATTGCTCCAATTCCCAAATATTTACACTCCCCTCTTTTCAAGTTCTTTTATATCACATTCTTGTCCCAAACCGATTCTTGGTGCTGCAGTTTTCCTGCTTTAAAGGTTGCTCTTGCACATTTATCAAGACTAAATGACATTCTTGTATTATCTGCAAGTTTTGACAACTTGTAGTTGTGCTTTCAGTTCCTCATCAGAGTTGTACACATTTAATCGACAGAGAACATGAGTAGTCTAAGTGTTTCCTAGGAGCCAAATTATAGCCATGGCCTCAAATTATAGCCATGGCCTAAGCTGTTAAGTAGACAGCTTAATGGGTTAAGGACGAGGCAGCATAGCAGTGGTGACAGTCACCCTAGAATAATAATTTGTCTATCATGGTTTAATTGCAAAGTGGTCTGCCACTGTTTTTCATGGTCACTATTTTTTTTTTTTTTTTTTTTTTTTTTTTATCTATGAATGTGGGATACTATCAAATGCTTTTTTTATAGTCCATCCATGCCATACTTCTCCTCTTTAAACTTCTACACTATGACTTTAATAACAAATGATCCTGTGTTCCATGACTTTTTTACTCTGCTGTTGTAATGGTTTTCTAAATGATAGACTCAGCATCCGTTCCAGTGTATAGTTTATATGCTGTCAGAAAGCAAGTTATTGGTTGGTGTCTTCAGGGTGCACATATAAATTAGTTCTTACTCATAGCTAAATCATTGTGCAACCAGAGCTTTTAACCAGAAGTTGGGCACTGCATCTGGGCCTGGGAAGATTTCATTCCCTTTTTTGGAGAATCTGTTGTGAGAAGTTTGCAACATCTATTTGCATGGTTTCACCAGCCAAAATTGCCTGTGCATGTGAGCGAAGATGTTACAATGTCTGGCAAAGAACTGAGCTGACCTTTGCTTCCTCTAACATTTCTGGCCTTAACTGCCCAGCCGGGTCTTGAGCTCTAACTTCATCTGCATCTGCCTGGATTAGTCCTCTGTCCACACTCCCAAGTTTACAAAGCCATTCATATTCTGGCTAAATTCTTTTTGGGTATTGGTATGAGATTATCCGGGCATACAGATCTTTACTGGCTATGGCCTAGTGCTTTTGGTGATCTAGAAGGTGTATGGAACATGTAATTCATTATATGAAGAATGGTCAAAATGTGTGCCTCTGCTTTCTCTCCTTGTTTGCAGTGGAATTAACTAACTTCAAAACTTAAACACGAAACTAAGGTGCCTTTCCAGAGACATGATTTGCCACTAAACGTGCTTGTTGTTTTCTAATGTTTAAGTTCCTTTGACTGCATATTGAAGTAATGTGCTATGGTACTGTAGCTACGGGAAAGACCTCTATAAAATGGAATTAATAAATCCAGGACAGCTGCTTCCCTGCTAGCAGTTTAAATGTTTTTCAGTTCATTATCACAACTTAAAAATAAGTATGGCTTGTCTCACTGCAACAGCAATGTGAGACCCAAGGCATACTGTCTAATGTAAAATTGGTAACCATTATAAATGTCCTGAGTTGCGCTGTTAGTGTTTCAACTTGGATTCAGTAACTGTGGGCCCTTGTTCATTAATGCTTAATTTTTCTGTTTGTTAGGATAATCATTTCCGCACAGCACCTTTGGAAAAAAATGTACCAGTTTTGCTGGCAATGCTTGGAGTTTGGTATACTAATTTCTATGGTGCAGAAACGCATGCCCTGCTGCCTTATGACCAGTATATGCATCGCTTTGCTGCTTACTTTCAGCAGGTAAGTGCCATTGTCAAACATTCATTGTATTTAACTTTGGGTTGAAGAGTACAAGATATACAGTCAAGGATAACATCAAACTCAAAAGATGAAAAGCAGGGTGTCCTTAATAGTGCTTATTGCTGAAGATGCATGATGAGAACATAGACGGGTTGACTTTTCATATAAACTCTCTTAAAGGGTAGTTACAGTAGTGACCTAGCTTTGGTTCAGTGTGTGGATCCTATTAAGCAAAGTCAGGGTCATGGTAACATTGTTAAATGTGTACATGTATGTACAGGTATATTTATGTAATTGTAGGTCGCTCATACTGGAAGAACCTATACCTGTAATAAGTGACTGGAGCTCCATCTTTGAGTTAAGGATAGAAACTTGAGAAAAATGTAAGCTATTTTCCAACTTGAAATATAGCACCTAAACTCTTAATAGAATGGGGAAACTTGTCTCCTCATTTGTTTTTTTGGGAGTAGGGATTTCAAGTCTCCTCAGGTTTGGATGATTTTGAGGACAAGAAGCTAAAATGGGTGATCTACAAAATGTTGCTGCACTCTCCCAAGTTTCTTTACAAATGTGTCATTTTGAAGCACATGATTTCTAACACATTTAATAATTTTAAGAGACTGAGTGTTGTAGTAGAAGCCCACAGAACCATCCAACCACTTTGTAGGTATGTAGTTCTGTCTCTGCACTGCATTTTCAAACTGAGGTATAGCATCTAAAAGGTTCTTTACAGTCTATTTGCAGGATGCCAAGTATTCTGGTGCTTGGAATAAAGTTTTGAGCAAGTGACTTCTCTAGAACTGGACCCCTTCTCCCCCCCCCTCATGTTAGCTGTAGCTTGTGCAGTGTCTCTGGATTGCATCCAGAGTATACCCTTTAACTTATGAGAGGATATGTATGTAATACGAATTCTTGAAGGTTTAAGTCTTTGCCATCAAATTAGTCCAGCTTTTGTTGGTTGTCATTGGGTCTAGTATCTGGGGAAAAGTACTTAATGGACAGAAAGCTTGTTTTCCCAACAAGACTACTGAATTTGCTGTTCACCTTGTGCTAAGATTCTGGCTTAGACTTGAAGAAAATGCTGACCAGGAAAGTTTTGAAGACAGAAATACTGCTTCTACATCTTGTAAACTGTTGCAAGTCCCCCTGACAGTCTTATGCCTTTGTCAGCATTAAGTTTGAGGTAGCCTAGCCCTGTATCTCTGGTTAAGGGCTGTTTGTAGTGTCTGTATCCCAAGATATTTTAATTAACAATTGAAACAAGTACTGTAACGCATCTTTTGGTTATACACATTTTCAGAAAATTTAGTTTGATCTTTAACTTTTGTGCATGGTTGACTGTTCATGGTGAAACAAATGGGGAATTCTGTAGGTGAATTTACATCATTTCAGACTTGTCTGTTTTAATCTCTGCTCTGAATCCTTTTGTATAACTTGAAAAAAAATCTAGAAGTAAAAGTTAAACTTGTGCATTTTTAACTCAAATAGATGCATGTTCCAAGGGGTACTGTAGTGCAATCTATCCATACAATCAAGCTTAATGTTGCTTGCAGGGCTAAATGAGTCAACTTTAAGGGCACTATATTGTACATAATATAGTTTGTCATGGGCTTTTATAAAGTCGACAACTTTTTATCACCCCAAAGTCCACAATCCCTGGTTTGCTTTTATTTATCAAACTTCATCAGAACAAAGAAACTAGTCTTTCTATTTGTCATAGTGACTTTTCACTTCTAGTCACATGATTTTTTTTCTCGAGCTACAGTTCTGTAAAATCTGATCAAACTAAAAACAAATGTGACCTGCTTAGTCTGGCTGTTAATTTTCATACATTGACTATTGAAATGTGTTGGTTTAAACAGTCCTTGTATGGAATTGTTTCAGTTTCCAACAATTCTGTATTCCAGTGTGGCTTCCCGGCTTCTACCTGTTTAAAGTTTCTACATACGTTTGCCAAGGGAACTCTTGGGCATCACATGCCTCTTCAATCAGTTTTCAAAAGTCCTTGCAAGGAGCCATCAAATCATAGAAGGTCCTACATCCTAGTACCCAAACTGTATGCATAAATACATGCCCCTGGGTGTGGGGGGATTTTTAAATTGTTCTGTTTAAACCAGGTGTAACCTATGAAATTAGACCCCTTGTGATATCACCTTACAGTTGCACCAGAATAAATGAATCGTTGCTGCTCTATAAAATCGCATGTTTCCTTGGCCTGCTATAGTTAGCGGATCCTGTATAAACTTTTTTTTTTTTTGCATTTGTCTGCAACATGGTTGTGAGCATTTCACTAGCCACACATTTGTGTTCTGGATAAATAACAGATACCCTAGCCTAGAACTAAACCTGAGCTCCAAGAATGGCTAACAAAACTTCATGGCTTAGACTAGCACATTTGGGCCATTTTTAATGTGATTCCTCACTATTCCAGTAGAATTTCCTCAATTTTAGTTCCATAGAATCACTGAAATTCTAAAACTGTGTTGTGACATTTTGCCTGTAAGCACTTCCATTTTTATATAAATACTAAAAAAAATCCATTTGTGGGATTTAGTGCAGTGTTTAAGTGCTTTTGTTCCAATTCTACAGAACATCAGAAACAAAGTATATATTCACTTTTTAAATGCCTTTGAAGGTGCCAAACCGCAAGTATTTAGAGATACACCCATATATACAAAATATATAAACAATATCAGTACTTAGTCTGATAGCACCAACAAGTTAATAAAACATTTCAAATAGAAAATACCAAATACTGATATCTAAAAAATCTTTGCCTCCAACAATAAATTTGATTAATACTATTAAATTTATTAATCAAAAATGTTTCAGCTTTGAGTTTTAAAGTAGGTTTAATAGAAGTCATTAATTCCTGGTGGAACACTGGCATTCAACAGTTGCCAATAAAGCTTCCGTTCAACTAATAATTCCCAGTCACCCCCCCCCTCCCCCATGAGGGTATAACATTACATCAGCATGCAGCTTATTGTCCTGCTTTTCAAAAATGAAGCAATTCAAAATGGACTTAACGTTTGTCTTTATGTATATGCAACTTTGGTTTTACTGTTCTCTGCAGTGTTTCTCTGTAGAGTCTAAGCTTAAGGGTCTGCAATAGGTATACTCACCCCTCACACCAGCCCTCAAAAAGATTTTAGTTTGCATTTATGTACTCTTCTTGAAATATTATTTTTGCTTTTATTTCTATACTTTCAGATCATAGTTGAAAATGTTCTAGTCCATCCCACCTACCCAGTAAACAGTAAATAAAAGTGCTTTTACCAGTCTTGTGCAGTGGTACATTGGGGAAAGGTTTTTGATGGATTGATTGATATGCAACAATTCATGGAAACTGCTAGAATTAGTATGCTGTTTGATAGCAATTGGGGAGGTTAACAACTGTCCCTAAAGCACTTGCACTCAAGTTTCCTTGTCCAAGTGTTTGGAGGAAGTCTTTTGGAACTTGAGATCTCAGGCCTCTTCATTTTGGTGGTAGTATATTCCATAATTCCATGCCTAGTTGGGAGACTGCATGTTTTCCAGTAGCTGTTTTAGAGACCTGCTTAGTGTGTTCTCCTCTGTGTTTTCTCCTCTGCACTTGGTGAGAAGATCTGGTTGTTTCTCCATCTCAAAGTTGGAGCATCTGTCTTGTGAATAAGAGTACCTAGATGAGTTGACTTTCCAGTGACTGGAAGCCATTTTGTTTGTTGTAGGAGGTTACCATGCTGAGATCTGCTACCAGCAAGGAGGGCAAATCTGCAGATTTTTGTGATCGGAGGTTTTTACTCTGCATTAAATTCCCAGTCTGTGGAATAGTGTATTCCAGTTTGGGGAGCTCATCTTTTTATATTCAAAAAATGAAGGGAGAGTAAATTTAGATTCTAATGCAGAGTAGAGAATACTGTTAACCTGTATGATCTGAAAATTAAAGGGTCAAGGTTAGGACTTTAGTATTTGTATTCAGAAATTGAGTGATGTAGTTATCAGAGGTGTGAAGAGATGAGCAAGTTTTTAAGAGGTTGCAGACACGTTTTGTGGTTTTAATTGGGTAATTATTCAAGTTGCATAATCTAGACTTTGTTCTGGAAGTTGGAGGAACATTTACTGACTTTTAAAAGTATCATTTGCATACAGTATGACCCCCCCCCACCAAGGGATGTGGGTCATCTGTATTAAAGAATGGGGCCCCAAATTGAACTGTGGTGTTTAGAATGACTAGCAGTAAGTGGTTAATGTGGATTTGGAATGTTCTGTTCTCTAGGTAACTGGTGGCCAATGTTAATATTCTTAATATTTTAAGTATTGAATGCTCTGGTCATATCTACAGCAGTGACCAGTCCATTTAATCTTAAATCAGTACACAGTTATCACCTTACCTAGTGTACACTACAAAACATGCATGCAAGTTGTCTCTTGCCATACTTGGCCTTTTAACCTTAATTAGCAAAATACTTGCACACACCTCACGCACGTGATTCATGTGACTATCCTACAGTCAACCAATACAACTTTCTGTTTAAAACAGCAGCATAGTCTGATATTAGTAATTGGTAACCGCACTCATGTGCAAGTGTATATGGGTTTGATAGTTCACTGAAAACCAAATCGAAAAATAAAATAAGCATTGAACATCAAAGCAACTGAAATGCACATTCAGTGAATGTAAAGGTATCCAACTAGTTCCAAGTACAGCATCATCCAACAAGCCAAAGGCACTTGCAGTAAAGATGTCCAAAGATTTCTAGACTCTGTAAATTTAAAATGCCCTGGAGCAGCTAGTCTGCACTCCCACTAGGGAACAAATGTTCTAGATCTGGTACTCAAAAATGGGTGATTTCTGCACCCCTGCCCAAGTGTTATGTCCCCACTAGGGACATCCGATCACAAAGTGGTCTCCCTTGAGTTAGTTGTAGATGGCATCAGTTGACAAATTTGACTAATTTCACCTCCTGATCACCCCCAGTTCTCCCCCAAGAAGTGCACTCCACTGCCAATTGTCCCCAAAGAACAGGTTGCCATTGTGCTGTCTACAGCTGAAAACACAGCTTCAGCAGGGCCTGTCAGTGTACCAGGTTGCCTTTTAAACTGCTTTAAATTAATACTTACCAGCCCCTTTAGGATCTTCATTTAACCACATCCTCCAGACTGGCTTTGTTCTTATAGAATGGACAGCAATGGTAACCCCTCTGCGTAAAGTGGGACCATCTGCTGACTCGGAAAGTCAGTCCATACAGTCATTCACTCTCCAGTTGTATTTGCTGTAATGGTCAAAGTACATTCATCACTCACTGGAATAAGTCCTTAAAGTGACTATGTAGGAAATGGTATGTGCTCATTGTTTTATGTAAATGCTTGAAATATGTGACTACTCCAAAACTCCAACTTGTTGAATAAACTCTTAGAATAGTAGTACTTTAGAAAAGATTAAACAGTTAAACCAAATGTATTGCCACTGATTTGGTAAATGCTTTTATCTTGCATAGACCGCAGACAGGGTCGCACATTGCAGAAACTGTCCATCCAAAAAAAACCTGTGACAGTTGTATTAAAAAGTACCGTTTACAAATTAAATTGAAAAATTGTATAAACTTTGTTTTCCTATACTTGATGTACATGAAGTAAGTCACTGAAAGGCACTTCAGTAGAAGGGGCACCCCCCTTTTGCGGGAGGCTGTCCCACATCCCTTGACGTCAACTCTATGGTAGCACAACCACAGAAGAGTGAAACACTGATACACAATCCATACCATGGTGATTGCCTGAATATTTTTGGACTAATTATTCAGTGAAATGAGTTCTTCCTGAATTTTTCAGTAACTTGGCGATTCATTGAAGTGCGATGTGAACTCCACTGCTACCATAAACATTGTAAAAGATGGGTGTACAAACGCATTCTGGGAGCTTCATCACTTTATTTGCTTCTGTTCTGCTTGTCTGATGTCTGGCGACTCCATTCCATTGCTATTTCCTAATTTTTCTGTGTAGCTGCCTGGCGTGACCTGGAGGTTTTTGTTTCAAGAGGCTGCATATGAAGGGCATTGTGTAGTTGTCTACAGGTGCTAGGGGTTTCCTGGCAACCAGTGAATGCTTTGTGAGATGAGCAAGTTAGAAGTAATCCTGCTTAGGCCTCTGTGCTGGTAGCACCTTTGGTTGGAAAAGCTAGTGGGTGAGCAGTGAAATGTGATCTTTAAAGGGCATACTTGCTCTTGGCCTTAAAATTGACCTCATCCAGCCCACCAATGCATTTGTGTCTTGGTGTTCTAGAACTTGAGGAATTTGTCGTAGACACAATCCTTCTCCTTCCCTCCAGGCACAATCCCTTCAGGTTTGCTAGTTGCCCAAGTCTCTACTGTCTTGGGTGACCTAGGCTATAGTTGGTGGGCTTCATCCCTCTAATTCACTTGTGCAACAATTTGTAGTATGAGTGAAGTAGAGGGATGAAGCCCTCTTGACTGTAGCTCATGCTACAAATGGCTGAACAAGTTGCACCAAAGATAATTCACTTCATTGTTTTAGAGGAGCACATGAATGTATGATATGGTGTAATTTCTGACTTGCAGCCCTTCAATACCTCTGTAGAAGCCTAACCATGCTAGTCCTACATAAAGCACTGTTAGTTTTGGTGTGCTTAACATGTAAACATTAAAACTATCTAAATGTTTTTATATTAATGGCCTTTTGCCTGTGTATGCATGTGCAAGTTGTTTCCATGTTCCTACATTGTGCTGAATGCATAACAGTATGCTGATGCACACTTGTGTATAGTGAGCCTCGTGTCAGTCTCTCTGCATTGGAGTACAATACAAGGCTTTCTATCCCACATGGTGGTTCTGTGGCAGGGCAGCAGACTCCTCCTGTGATAGTCCTGTGCCTGGTCCTCTCCTTTCTCCCTATCTGGTTTACCAGCTGTTAGGTTTTGCCCTAGGCTCAACCAGCATCCCGAGCCAAAACCTCTGTTTTTGAATTGATTGCCTAGCATTTCCCCAGTCATTCTACACTCCATTAGAAGTTTGGCAAAATACTCTTCAGACACGCACAGCATCGAGGAAGGAAAGAAAAGATTCCCTTGCTACCCAAACTGCTTTACAGAAATGATCTTCCGCATGAAATACACCAGTTCATATTTAAACATTTGAATAGATTTGTTATGCAGTCATTTCAAAAGCAACAAAGTAAACTTGGTGCATTCTTTGTGCTACACAATCCTAAATTTTGACTTGTCTTTAAATTTTTCATTAAGTTGTGCAAAGTTGGTGAAGCCTGTGTTATGGCATAGAATTGCCATTCTAGACTGAAGTATAGAACAGTGAAGCTTCATGGAATCTGTCAAATACAGAACACACTTTTATTCCCAAGTTGGAATGGATCCATTTTTTAACTGTACTAGGAGAAAACCTTGCAAATACAAGAGTTGTATTCATCCCATTCCATAATGGAAATATTCTGTTCTCCCTACAGCAGATGAAATGATTCATGTTACTGAATCTGTATTTCACAATTGCCAATCCTGGCTAAGCAGCTACGTTAGATAATTGCATGTTGGCAAAGGGTATAAGGAAAAATATATTTACATCTCTGCCATTACTGAAAGTTTGAAGGTCATTCCCCCTTCATGCTTCCTGTCTACATCTGTGTAAACAGACCAGGCTCCCACATGGGATGGTTGTTTCACTTCATCAGTACAGTCTAACATTAGTGCTACTTCACTCCCATTTCTTAATGTGCCAGAATTGTGACCATCAAGCTGCTTTGGCATGTAACTTGCTACTCCCCTTATAGGTGGCTTATCTTCCCCAGAGTCTTTTTCTGAAATGTCTCAAAACTGTGCACAGGATTGTAAGTGAATGATGCGGAGTACCAGCTTAAAATCTAGATAGCTTTCTCTGACCATAACCTCGGTCAGTCCTAATTTTGACATGGTCTTTTCCAACAGACCCTCCTTCAGCCCTAACTGTTCTCACAACACATCAGCAACCGAATTATGTCATTCCAGTTTCAGTAGCTGCCCACAACCAGTGGTATTGGCTGTTAACAGTATTTTCTGGTCTACGCTTCACTCTTCCAGTGAAGCTGCCACAGTTCTCTAATGCCCTGCAACGCTGTACCTGTGCAGTTTTTCCTCATTAGCAGTCAGTGGCACAACAGGTAGCAGACGCCTTTGCAGAAGGCTGTGGGTCCTGTTCCCACACCATAGACTGACAGTGCAGTGCAGCATAAGGAGGGTGTTTTCACTTGAGTATGCCATCCCGTGGATGAAGCGCTAAATCAAGGCTCCATCTGCTTGAGTTGGTGGTAGCTCAGATGGCTGTAAAAGATCCCATGGCTATTGCCAAAGAGGTAGGGGTTGCTTTTTCATCCTTCATTTACACATTCACTGTTAATGCATTTAAACATTCACTGTTAATGCGTTTATATCGCACTTGACTGCAGTAAAATGCTTTACATCTTTTTGTGAATGCACTTGAAACCTATTTCATCTCCCCTACCCTTTCCACCACAAACATTTTTGTCACAAATTACTTCCTAATCTTATGTACAGCAGTTCTTCATATCTTTTCCATAAACAACAAATGGCAGTAAAAAAAAAAATTATCCCATTCAATTTTTTCACTCCAACCGTTGCATCTCCCATAGGTTCATAGGTGTGTACTAGGCCAATAGCCCTGAAGCATTTACAAGCCTAGCCCATAGAAGTGCCCTGGCATTGTGCTGCCTGACATTACAGCAGCATGTCCATAATCCAATGTTTTTTATTCAGTGTTTATGAACTGGAAAGTAATGTCCAAAAACCTTTTTTTAAATACAAAAAACAAGGTGATAGTGTCTCTTCGGTATTACAGCTGTTAAGTCTTCTAGCATTTTATATTTCATGCAGGTTGTCCACTAAAGCACCATTGAAAAATCACTTGCTTCAAAATAAATTCTAAATTTCCTGCCTTTGGGCTTGATGTAGTGTACTTTCATTTTTATACCCAATTTCCTTTCCATCTCTACTTCATTTATATCCATATTTCATGTCCATTTTACTTTCATATTCCTTTTTTCTCTTACTTTTCTTACCCCCACTGATCCATGTACATTAATATTTTTAAAATTTCATAGGCCCTCCTGTTTTTTTTTTTTTTTTTTTTTTTCAGAAACTTAACACCTATAACATATATATTTATGTAAAGAAAAATGGATTCAAGCTCAAGCCCCAATTTTATTACATTAGAAACTATCCCTCTTGAATGGATTCTAACTTGTTCTCCACAGGAAAACAAGAAATATACCAAATTAGGTTTCCATACACCATAGAAATGTACACACCACCTAAATATGCTCCCTTTCATAAAATGTGTTTTAACATGTGTACACCCTCCACTACTGTCAATGTTTTTGTGGAACTTTTCTGTTGTATTACTTGTTCCCTTCCAGAATAGATCCCTAGAGTAGCAGTTAAATTCCTGCTATTTGTACCACATCTACAAACCCCTTAGTTTTTGACTTGACTAATTCTGGCATGACTATAAAATAAGTTCTGTAAATAGGTTCATAGGTTCATACTAGGCTATCTGCCCGAGGGCATTTACAAGCCTAGCCCATCGTTTTGTGGCTTACGCCACCCCTTTAGTATGGGGAACTATACCCATTATTTTGCTGTGCCTCTGTCGAGCAGTGACACCGCAGATATACCCCAGGGATTACCTCAATCTCCCATCCATTGGTCAAGAGATTTCTCTTGAACAAGGCCAGCGAGGTGCTCTGTCTCACATGTACCGGGATTTTGTTCCACCGCATAGGGAGTCTTTGGGGGATGAATCTATCCCTCCAGCACGTCCTATTAATAGCCGTGTCGAGGTTTAAGTCTCCCGCCCTTGTGGCTCTGATGGATCTAGATTTTTTGAGGTGAAGCATATTCATCAAATCTGGGTTTGACATGGCCTTGTATGTTAGGCAAAGGTCACCTCTGAGCAAGTGGTAAGCGACTGGATAAAGCTGGAGTTCTTTCAGTCGGGCAGCATAGGACAGATTTTTGAGACCCTTTATCCTTTTGGTGAGGAACTTTTGTGGCCTCTCCAGCTGCTGCAAGTGTCGGGTCAGATACATTCCGAATGGGGCATTGTACTCAATCATTGGTCTGAGTGATGAGTAAAGGGAGACTATGACCTCCCTTGATCTAGATGAGAATCCCTTCATGATAAGGTGGGCAATGTAGAAGGTCTTCCTAACTACTTTAGCTACATGGGTGTTGAATGACAGACTACTATCAACCTGGGTCCCCAGGTCCCCGATAACTTCTTCTGTGCTCAGTGGATTGCCACCTATTTGGTAGCTAGGGGTAACCTTGTTTTTCCCTAAGGGTATGACTATGCATTTTTTGGCATTTAACTTTAGGCCGTGGCTCTGGCACCAGTTATCCGTTTCTGTGAGACCCTTCTGAAGGATATCTGTGTCAGATGTGTTTTCTACTATGGCGCCCAGTTTGTAGTCATCTGCAAACTTTGTCAGCCATAACCCTCCTGTGTTTGCTTGTACTTCGGAAAAGTAGATGCCAAACAAGAGTGGGCCCAGGACTGAGCCCTGTGGGACACCACTTGTGACCGGCTTTGAGTCTGACATGGCGCCAGCAACTCTGACCCTGTGGGTTCTGTCACTCAGCCAGTTTGCAACCCATCTTATGATGTATGGGTTAACATTTAAGCTGATGAGTTTTTCAATGATACCCGAGTGGGGTATTGTATGGAAGGCCTTAGCCAGATCGAGGTAGGCTGTATGGACTGCCTTACCCTCATCGATGGCTTTGGTGACTGTTTCGAAAAAGTCAACCAAGTTTAAAAGGCATGATCTGCCTTTGACAAAGCCAAACTGGGTTGGATCCAAAGTCTGCAAATTCCCTATGTCTTTATTTATGAGGTCCATTATGATCCTCTCCATGGCTTTGCAGATGAGGCTTGTCAAGCTAATGGGCCGGTAATTTCCAGGGTCGGTGGAGGCACCGCCTTTGTGAAGTGGGACCACAGTTGCAGTGCGCCACTCCCTGGGTACGTATCCAGAGGTAAGACTTTGATTAAACAGCTGTCCTAGCTGTGGGTTTAATTCCTCATTGAGTTCGTGGAGCACACAGCCGGGGACACCATCAGGTCCCATGGATGCTGTGTTTTTGCTTTGGAGAGAGCAGTTCTCACTTGGGCGCTGGAGATGTTTGGGGGCTGCAATCGCTTTGGTATAGATATCTCTCCTTTTGGGGAGGGGAGAAGTTTGCACTGAACCTGTCAGCCAGTATGTTGGCAATGTCTGTAGGATCAGTAATCTTCACATCATTTTGAACTAGTTCTGAGCATATCTGGGAGTTTCCTCCTAGGTTTCTAACATAGCTAAAGAAGGCCTTATGATTGTCTTTTGAGTCTTTAGCTATTTTTCTCTCGAAATTTGCTTTGGATGATTTTATGAGAGCTCTTAGTTTTTACTTATAGTGATCAAGGGTGTCTTACCTTTTAAGGATTTTGCTCTATCTTGTAGTAGCTTCCTCCTTTTGTTGTAGAGTTTGTTTATGGCTGGGGTCCACCAGACTGGACGCTTGCCTTTGGTACAAAGAGTCTTTGTTTTGCTTGGGATTGCCTTATCCATGCAGTCCTGCAGGTGCTGGTAGAAGGCATTTGTAAGTGATTCAGCGGCTTGAGTACTGTTTTCCCGCTCGGGGGCCTTAAAGGAGACCACACTAGTCTTTAGAAGTGTGAAGTCGGCTTTTGAGAAGTTCTTTACTGCAGTCTTTTTTATTTCAGGTGGGGGTGGGATGAGGACCTCCAGCGAGATTAGTTTGTGATCTGATCTCGCCAGTGAGGGGTATACTTCCGGTGTTGAACATTGTGCTCCCATGTTCGTGATGATGAGATCAAGTATGTTATCCCCTCTTGTGGAGATGGTGACTAGTTGTTCCATGGCATTTGAGTTTATGAATTCCAGGAACTTTTGGGCTAGGGTGTTTGGGCTTGAGTAGTGTTCCCAGTCTATATTAGGGTGATTGAAGTCACCTAGTATGATGGTGTTTGGTGATACATTTATCCCCTCTAGTGTTTTCAGGAAGGCCATGTGAGGTTCCTGAGTTTGTGAGGGTGGCCTGTAACATGCTACAATTTGCAGAGCAGTCTTGCCTATGGTTAATTGCACCTGGATGGTCTCCGATGCATCGTGCGTTGCCACCAGTCTTGAGGTGTGGGTGTCCTTGATGAATATGGATACCCTACCTCCTTTCTTGGTAATGTACGTATTTAGAGGGCGGAATGCATGATATGAGGTAAAACCTGATAGCGCTGGGGTGCTCTCAGGAGCCTTGAACCAGGTTTCTGTCACAGCACAGACATCGATGTTCTCCATACTGAGAAGGGCCTCGAGTGCGTGCATTTTGAGATTTAGACTTCTGGCATTGAGCAGCATTACCCGTAGTTTTTTCCCTTTTTTGTGTTCTAGGGTGGTAGGTTTAGAATTTGAGCCTTGCCTAAAAAGGCACTATGGGGTGGCAAGAGCCTTTGCCAATATCCGGAATCCCAGGGGTGACAGGTGCAAGCCGTCCCTTGCGAAGCAGCGTGGCTTGTCCAGCATGTCATCCCAGGCAGACAGATACTGGATCCCCTTTGAATGACACCAGTGTTTAAGCCAATTGTTAAAGCTGATCATCTTATCTCTGTATTGTGGCATCATTCTTGGTGAAGGTAGGATACTGCTCAAGGTCAGGGTCATACCTGCCTGGGCTACATAATCAGAGAGCTCCTCAATGTCTCTTTTCATGTAGTCCAAGGAGGTACGTCTCAGGTCGTTTACACCAGCGTGGACAATGAGTCATATTTGTACCTGCTGTTGAGAGACCTGAGTGCTTGCATTATGTGGTGGATTCTAGCGCCCGACAGGCAGCTTACTGTGACCTTCTCCTTACTCAGTCTGGTGAGCGGGACGTCAGTGTGTCTGACTATGGAGTCACCAATGACTAGTGTGTCTGGCATTGTGTTTGGCCTCAAGGGCTGTGACTGTTTGACACTCTGACTGTGAGGTCTATGTGTTGCAGGTGTTGTGCTCTGAGGTGGTGGTTGTTTGGGTGTCTGCTTTGGTGGCCTCTGCTGTTTTGGTAGATTTTTGATCAGAGCCTCCGAGTATGTCTTTGTGTGTTTGTGTATGATTTGAGGTTGTAATGGTACTATGTGAGACTGGGTCTATAGTGTGTGTGGTAACCTTCTCCTCCTGACTGGTCTTGCCAGTCCTATGTTGAGAGAGCTCAGCCTCCAGTTTGGCCGTATAGTTGCATCTCTCGCATGTATTTGTGTTTTGTGGGAGGAGGAGAGGGTTGTCTGTGTACATGAGGCAATTGTAACATTGCCTCAATATTCCCAGGTTCACCAGCTGAGCAGGAGAGGACACTAGCAACTGATCCCTCGACATGCTAGAAGGATAGACAAAAAACTTTAAAAAAGATTCAGGGGGACGTGGGTGACCGAGAAATGGGGGGTTACCTTTATGGGGTACCATCTATGACAAGAGTGCCGTATCGCGGTAATAAGTACTGTAGGAGCAAGTGCTAGGTTTAACAGATAGAGAATAGTCTACTTGGAGTCAAGTAGAGATGATCTTTTTAGTTATAGGATATGCTGATTTGATCAGTAGTATGGTTCGAGGAAGGTAGTTTTAAGGGAAAATTTGAAGAGTGGACTTTAGGTAGCCCGAATAGTTTAGTTTAAACCTGGTTAACCAGCGCTGCCCTAGTGTGCAACAGTGGCAGCTCCGCGCTAACGCGCTAATTCGCGCCAAAGCGTGCTTTATAGCAGGGGGCTGGAAAAGACAGGAAATGACCCAAAATGGCCAATAAACTACAAGTTACTGCCTTAAACCACTCCTCTGAGGACAAACAGGCAGCTCAGTACTCCCTACTCCCACTAGTGAGTAAAGAAACTACCCCTTGACCAAACAAGGAAAATGGAGAAAACAGGAACCAAGACCAAACCCAGGGATCAGCAAAATCACTGGAACAAACTATTAGAAAAGTATGGAAAACAAGAGTTTTTTTTTTTTTTTTTTTTTTTTTATTAAAATTGTTTAATACAGTGTTTATTTTTGGCTACTAAGACCAAATCTGCATAGGATAACAATATTAACTTTCCCTTTACTTCCAATCTACCATCCTAACTTTGATCTACATGTTTGTGATAGTAATAAAAGCAGTTGTGCAGACAGCTGCATGCTTGATGGACAATCCTGCTTTACTCCTCATCCCGGTCTTAATTTGTTTCCTACCCATCCATTTACAGTTAGATGCACAAGAATGTTCGTAAATTGTACTTGCTATTTTTCTTTCCCCTTTGTCATATTTTACAAAGTATTCATGGGAAAATTAACGGATGCCTTAGCCACATCAGTCACTTTTTCCTTTTTTTCCCTTATCCATATACTTGACCACTTTAACTGTCACTAGCATTTCATTTACTCCTTACCTTTAACCTTGTACACACCTTCATCCATTTCTTTCATGATCTCCATCAGTTATGAATGTTAAATATTTTATATTGAGTTTTCCAACCTAATTGGGCTCGTTTCTTTACTTTTTTCCATGTAAATGTTATAACCCTCTTACAAATGTTTTTACTTTCCGCCATCCATTAATTCATTCACTATTTCCAGAAAAGCGTACTTTTCATCTGACGTGTGTTTTTATATACATATATAATTGTGTGTTTATATTGCTATAGATGCATTTTGTATGGCGTACATTTTTAGTACAAAAATTTTTTTTTTTATTTTAATTTGGTTTTATTTTAATTTGTTTTTTGAAGTCTATTGGATGTTTTTCTCATGATTTCATGTTCTGTAAGTGTGGTTTGACTATTTCTGATTAAGTTCTGTTTTAAAAGAACAAAATCGCTAATTTGCTGTCTAATTCCTTATTCTGTTTGCCTTGCCAGAATATATATATATATATATATATATATATATATATATATATATATATATATATATATATATATATATATATATATATATATATATATATATATATATATTTGTGTATGTGGGTCCCCTGCAGATTGAAATTTTATAACTTCGACTTTCAGATGGCCGAGACCATATGATTGAAGATAAACTTTGAACGTTCTGAACGGAGATCTCCGTACAGCATGGAATAGGAAATTTACCTTTTCCTTGCTGTAGCATGATCTGAGTTGGTATATTTAAATAACGGGGTGTGGGAGTTGCAAAGGGGCAAAAATATCAATGAACCTTTTTTTTTTTTTTTTTTTTTTTCAGGTGTTCGTACTTTTGAAATGTGTATCATATGGTCTCAGCTCTGTAGTAGACCCATGTATGTATATATAATAAAAAAAAAAGTGTACATTTAAAATTTAATAAATATACATACCCTAATGCATTTGGACCTGGCACAGATTCTTTATAGCATCCTCCTAACTTTCCTGTAGATTCTTTCCATTTCTTTTACTACCTCCTTTTACATCTTTACATAACCATATCACTTTCCTTCTCATACATATTCTGTACATTTCAAATCCTTCATTAAATTTCAGTCTGTTACCCAAAATGGGAAAGCTTCCCTTTTCTCCCTTTAGAATACCTTTCTCTAAATATTTAAGTAGTCTTCCTGTGCCCCTTTCTCTACTATTCTTTCATGAATTTTTTTTTGCTGATGTCTTTTTCTTCTGTTGCACTCGTGTATTGTTATACTTTTTATACACAATTCACCAGTTTGTCAAACTGCTGTAAAACTTGCTTCATTGCCATATGATCTTCCCACACTTTATCTCTGACATTCCATTCCAGATTTTTTCACATTTCTAGTATTTTTCCCATCTTAACCCATGGGGTATCCCAGCTCCCTGGTACACTACTAGACCTCAAGTAGAAGATGAAGGGGATGCTAGATAGAAGCAATTTGATGTTAAGTTGCCTACTAATATCCAGGCCCCAGTAGCAAAAAAAAAAACCTCTAGTAGTTTTAGTTCTCGGTCAGTTGAAATTAAGAATATTTGAAAAAAACTAACTGTTTTAAGGCCAGTCCTAGTGTGATCCTTCACCTAGGGGGAGAACACCTACTCCTTCACAAGACCGGATTCAACATAAGTTCGAAGGAGGGTCAAATAGTCAGATTCGAACGCGAGGGTCAAATAGAGATTCGAATGTGAAAAAGGTAATGTGTGGTATATGCAGTCTCTGCTCATTCCTGAAGAGAAGTTTGGTTTTAGAAAACTGTTCATTCTGAAGTTTATATATTTACAAAGGCAGCTGTCCAAAACTAGTGGTGTATCTTGCCAAATGGTCAGGATGCCCTGCATTTTATTTTATGAAGGGAAAATTAAATGCGGTCTTTGGGGGGGTGGATACTGATATTTCTAAGGACTTTGAACATAATGCTTTTATTTAAGCCTTCAACTACTCGTCTCTATTTTTATTATATTTTTTGAAAAGTTTTAACTTTGCAATTTTGAATCAAGTTACTTTTGAACCCCTGAGGAGGGAATGTTAAAACAGCATTCAAGTATAAAGAACTTGGATGGCAACTTAAACTACATGCCACGTATTACCCAGGAATTGATGATTGCGCATCTTTTCAGCCTAGTTTGAAGTTTAGCAGCTAAATTACAGTAAAGATTCACCTAAGGGGTGATTTTAAGTTCATTTTATGTTTATAAAAGTCTGGTATTTGTGTTGGTTGAATTTTAATGTATTAAAGTTGTATTGTCTTGAATCTTACAAGCAATGTCGCAATCAAATTCATATAAATTGCAGTGTGGGTTTTTTATGGGACTTTCATCCTCATACACAGAACTTAATCAGAAAGCATTAAATAAATGTCCTTTTTATACCTTTTATTTTGTTTGGGAAGTTCATTGGACTCTGGCTGTAGCATTGTATTAAGGTTGCACCGTGTCAGTTTTTCTGAATTTGGTGTTTTTTATGACTGGAACAGCAAGTGTTTATATGTGCATAGAAAGGATTCTGTAAGCTGAGATTGTCCAGGTGGAGGGATCTTTTGAATTTAGCCATGTCATCACTCTGGTTTAGATTAGCCATTGTGTAGTCTCTGAATAGCTATTTGAGGATGCTTCAACCTTTATTCCTAAGATGACTTTGACTAGTCAGATTTGACTAGTGAGGAGGTCACAATTTGTGAGAAGTAGAGCTGCCCTATATTGACAAAGACCAAGCCCAGGATTTCATAGGCTCTGGTTGGAGTAAGGGCTAACTGGTCCAGAGTCTGAAGTCCAGAAATCCTATGGTCATGCACACTTGATGTATGCCTCCCAGTTTATGAAGGATTAGTTGGTCTGTTTAGAAGAATAGTTTTCTCTTGGTACATAGACACCATACTGGTTGGGAGGAAAGGCCAAGGGGGATGGGTTCTATAGTTGGTCGTGATGTGATGAGGGGTTTTCTTAATAGTGAGTTGGACATGGAGTTCCAGGTAATCTAGAGTCCAGCTGTGGGATGTTTTAAGAAAATAAGACACCTCCTTTACTGCATTCTTTGGTAGTGGACCTGTATGAGGTGAGGAGTAAACCCTGCACTTTGTGCTTTCACTGTCTGACTATGCATATATTGACCTTTTTGAGGGTAGGTTGTGCTTGTATGGTTTAGTCTTTTTAGGCTCCTAGCATTGAGCAGCAGTACCTTAATATCTGGATTCTGTTTAGTTTCTTCAGAAGGCTTAAACTGCCCTTGTCTAGAGGCACTAAGGGGGTGGGTGGATACATTTTTTTAGCCAAAAGATGGACATCTTGAGAGGTGTAGTCCATCCCTGGCACAAAGTGAGATGCAGTAAAGGGCATGTTTTAACATCTTGGTAACAGATGACTCATTTAAATCGTAACCCGTTGTATACAACCTCCTGGATGGTACTATGTGGCTGCAGTCCTGGATTTGTCAGGGTTGTCATTACCCTGTATTCTTGCATTTTAACTGTCCAGAAGTGAATGCCAATTTTTGTATTTAAATTTTGCTTCTTTACATATTAATGTTTGATGTACCATAATGAACATGTTTTATGGTCATGTGATGGCAGGTCTGGTTAAAAGCACTTTACTTGGTTATTCAGTAATCTACTACAGTTACTAGGTTTGCTACTGTGCATCTGTTGGAATGTTTACCATTGTTTTAAAGGGCAGCCAGATGTCCTAAGTTGAGTGGAAATGTGCAGTCTAGTTGTAGCTCTACTCAGGTTACCAACTTGAATAAAATGCTGTTAGAAAAGTCTTAAAATACCAGGCCAATAGATGGACATCCCATTATGCTTGGCATCTCTGCACGTGCCCTTAAAGGGTATAAAGCAGTGTCCCCTAGCATATGCAACAATTTTTTCATTGATCCTTTCTTACTGATGCAGGCATTTGTTGAAAGGAAACCACTGTTCACAAGGAACAGATTGGAGGGAACAAAAGAATATAAGTTCTGTATATTCCAGTGGAATGGCCAGCAAGAGAATTATACCATAGGTTAGACTGCAAATCTATACTTTTCATTTTTGTAGGAGATGGAACCAAAGTTAACTGGGTAAGCCTATTAGACCATTTCCAGGGTTGTCCCAGGAGTAAAATCTGGTTAGTGACTAGCTCAGAGTAAGCAAATGAAGGCTGTGGATTAAACCATGGAGTGGTGCAGGGTTGAGGAACACTTTAAACTGATATGAAAAGTGAAGCTGCAGGAAGAAATACTATACAGTTTTAAGTGCAGCAAATGATAAAACAGAAGGTTATGAAATTCCATTTGCATTGCACTCCATCTGTTTCGAGTAGTTCTAGGTTCATGTTTTCACCTAAAATCTAAGTCTAGTAGCTAAACATTAAGGATTTTGGTATATAAATAGTTTAAAGATCTAAATGTCAAATATAAATGAAATTCACAATGAACTGAAACATTGTTTGCATCTGTTTAGGTGGTGCTTCCATTTGCTTGGAATATAAAATCTGACATGGGGTTATGCAAGACTTGCTTGCTGTTAGGGAGTCTGTTGAACCTGGATTGTAGCCTAATTAGATGGCAAATTGCTAGTATTAGCTTTGGCCAAAATTCACAGGCAAATGCCTGCATTGAGGAAGAAAATGGGTAGTTAAACTTGTGGTATAAAAAAAAAAAGTGAAGACATCTTGAAACTTGTAGGACTGTACTTTTGTGCAGGGAAGAAAAGCTTTTCTACTTTATGGGTGGACTGTGCTGTATTGTAACTTCTCAGACTTTCTCTATGCTTTGTGACCTTGGTGTTGGGAGTATGCACGATGGATGTGTGCACAGGGGCATATTGTATGAGAACACCTTGAATGGGCTTTTAGTCAGTTTAGCTGAATGTGCCCCAGAGCCAGTTTATAGTTTACCGGGCTGTGCAACTAAATCTGTTTATTCTTTCAGATGCTATGCTCCTGAATGAGCTAGTGTAAATCAGTCTTGCATTTTTCATTGACTCCAAATTGCATATTCCTCAGTTTGCATGGTTTTGGTGTAGATTGAGGTCTTGCTTGATTTTGAATATTTGGTTGCCTTTGAAAAGTTCATGGTGCAGATTTTGCCATCGGATATGCTGCTGTAATCTGCAATAAATGGTGACATTTTTTTGCTGTTTGGTTGATGTCACCTCTGTCATTTCTGAAATCGGGTCCTGGGATTGTGAATGTGTTGCTGTTTGGGTTGCATATTAAAACAAAACAGGGGTCCCTGCGATGACCTCTTTGCATTGTCTTTGTATTTTCAGCCTGTTGTATTTGAATTTTAACATTTTATTTTCCCAGGGTGACATGGAATCCAATGGAAAGTACGTTACCAGCAAGGGCTCTTGTGTAGATTACAACACTGGGCCCATTGTATGGGGCGAACCTGGAACAAATGGACAGCATGCATTCTACCAGCTTATTCACCAAGGTAGCTATTTGCAAATGAAGAGTTTTGGTCTTCAATTAGAAGGTTCTTCTGCCAGCTCACTGCTGTCTTCTTTTTCAGGTACTCGTAAGATTCCTGCAGACTTCTTAATTCCAGCTCAAACTCAGCATCCTATTAGGAATGGACTTCACCACAAGGTAAAAACAAAATGGTTGTAGGCAAGAGATAGTGCATGTAAACTAGATTGCATTAGGTTATGTCCATCCTAGTAGCAACACTTCTGAAGTGGATATATTGAACCTTCTGTCTTGTTAGCTTCATCCTCCATAGTAATGTCCAGAGGTATGCCCTAACAACCAGTTTACTTAATAGAAATGCATTTTCGTAACATTTGTGTTCAGTCATCCACTTCCTCAAAGATCTCTAATCTCCAGTACTTGAGTGCAGCTATAGTTTTGTGGCTGGACTATGAAGCTACTTTTCATGTGTACGCCCACCCATGTTACAGGTTCTAGGCATTCCCAGGGTGGGCAGGAACCCTAGTCCCATTTGTTCCTCCCTAGCAATTTGCATCTGTCCATTCCCTGGCAAAGATAGGGTGGTACAGCAGCCCAGCTTGCTTGGACCTGGGGGAAATGGCCTACCATCTCCTCTTGGAACACTCTCTCCATTTTGATAACACTTCATAGCACTGCCCTTAGTGCTCCCCAAGGGGAGGTATGCCCTCTGCATGCCAGATTCTCCTCTGTTGCTAGTGTGAAGTGCACTGACAGCATGATGGCATGGTCTTGGCAAGTTCAGACTTCACCAGGTAACACTTGGGTGCTCTTAGTATGTGGTGTCGCACTGAGTTGCACAAGAACCACTTTCATCTACTCCTACCCCAGGTTGGTTGAGCTGGCAATGACTGTTCACTTCTCTCCCTGACCAGCTTCTTCTGGTGCCTGTGATTTTCCTGACAGTTACTTGGTTTGCTCCACTTTTCGTAGTATGCCATTTGACTTTCTGAAAACCCATTATCTGCAGCAGCATTTCATAACCTAAAGCTCATCTTTTTTGCTTCATGAGGTCTCCAACATTAGTCAGACAGAATTGAATTTAAGACCCATACTGCAAAAATAAGTAAAGGGATTGTTTTGGGACTTTATCTGTAATCTATGAACAGACACGAGTACAACAAAACAGGCTTCCACTGTAATCTATGATCACCAAAAGAGATATAAAATTAGGCTGCAGTACAGTGAGCAAACTTACCTTGTAAAACTAAGATTACACAGCTCTGGTACAGTGAAATCTGGAAATCCTAACTCTGAAGATAGCTGTTTAAAATGGTTTAGATTTAAGCCACTATGTCAGTTTTACATGTAAACAATCTTTTGTTGGAGCACTTGGGTTGTGACTGTTTAAACTCCTCAGCTTTTAAACTTGCAGGTCTGGAATGGCTATTCTAGCTAGTTAATCACCAAGTGAGATGTTTACAAATTACTGAACTAGCCAGAAATGGAGACCTGGGCTTTGCCCATCTTTGTGACCACTATCCCTCTGCATGTGCAGGGATGGCCATAGAGTACTTGTAGTAACTTGGGTGCTCCTGTTGGCCACCAAGGGATAGGCCAAGTGCCTAAAGCAGCTTCCCTGTCAGGAAGCTGCTTTAAGTATAACTACTTCCATGGCTGCCTGAATGCCCTTGTAGATCTCTTCTGCTGTTTACTCCCAAGTCTTGATGTTCAGCAGGCAAGAAAAGGAAAAATACATTCCACTTGTTTCTGTCTCGATGCAAGTTATGAAATTTTGAATGATCTACACTTCAAGTGTGTTGCAGAAATACCCAAACAGTACTCTGCAGTTCCTAACTGGACTATTTGTGTATCCTTCACTTTAGTCTGAGCACTCAAAGTGCCTTTTGAATTGATTTTCTTTAAGTTTTTTTGTGGATTACTTTAAACACGGATGCTGAGCTGTATGTTTAATAGCATTAGTTCTAGCTTAAGTCAGTGGAATCCCTTCATTCTCTGCATTAAATTGCGTTCAGTTTGCCGTCAAATAGCATAAACCATCTTGGCTTGCATGCTCTGTTCATTACAGGTTAGTACGTCTAGTGGTTGCACTTCCCCAGCTTCTAGGTCATGGACACTTTTCAGCCTACTCCATGTAAAATCTCTTCTGGTGAGCAGATGTGCTTTCTGCTTGCCAGGGAGAGTTGTTTTTTTTTTTTAGACTGACATAGTAATAACCTTTCTCCATTTTGTTTTAAGACCGGATTCTGTCATCTGTTGCTCAGGTGAACCTTCCTTCTGAAGCTAGTGGTTCTGTGACCTTAGCTTTGATTCAGATGAAATCCAAGTGATATCCTTGATTCGATGGGTGTAGCTGGGGATCTTGGTAATGGGGGAGGATTTTTCATTGGGAGGTGGGCAGGAAAAAGAGGGGGGGGTATTACATAAGGTGTAAAGGCACATTCAGGATGTCTGCTGTCTTCATTTGCTCTACATTTTGATTTACTGGGTTCTGACATGCTGTTTGGTGCAGAATGTCACACTGGTTCTAAAATGATCCAGTCCATCCTCTTCAACCATTATGACTTGGCCTCGGGCTTCGCTCTACTTTGTGCAGAAAACCTTCCCATATTCTAGCTGCTCTATACTGCACAGCACTCTACTTTGTTTTAGGTTTACTGCTTGAAAAGCGCACTTGAAAATGGCCCTAGGCTGCTCTTGAGTTTGACTGCATCTGTCTTGAAGTTTCTTGCATGTTATGGTAAACTGCTTGCTTTCAAGTTCTGCTTTTCCTCAGTGTAGTATTTTGTGATTTTTTTTTTTACTGTTGCCCTTTCCCAAGGCTGTAACTCATTTGGTGCTGTTCTGTCCTGGTTTGGTTTTGGTTTTCTGAATTTTTCTATAAAGAGTCTTACAGCAACTCCCCTTCTGTAGAATGTTAACCTTTTGGATAGGTTAAGCTTCACAACAGTCTGTAACTGGTTTTGTATATAGGGCATTCTGCTTGTAAGAATTCTGAAGTGCGTTTACAAAATTCACTTCGTAACTGCCTTTGCTGTTGTATACTTAAGAGCTCTTTCATTATACTGTGAAATCTGACGAGGAACCATACAAATAAACATTACAGCTGGTTTCATGAGTAAGGGTGGGGAGCAAAGGAATCCTCCTCTTACCCCCTCAACCAATTATTTCCCACAATAAGGCTTATAAAAAGAAAACTGTCTTCACACCTGGAAAAGCAGAAAAATGGGAAGTTCAGAAAGCGGGCTAAAGAACTGAATACTTGTGACACTTCTACTGCTGTACAAAGTCTGGACATCGAGTTAAGGGACAGAGTAATGCATTTCTAACTTCAGAGTTCAGAAATTGTCCTATTCTTCAGTTAGACCTACTAGTCACAGGAATATTGTAGACTTGCATTCTTGCAAGATAATGCTCCTGCAAGCTGAGGCGAAGATGGGGCTCATCTTCTGCCATCTGATTTCAGGGCAGACAGGGATTTGGTTCTAGTTTTTGTTTTGGCCATATCCAAATGGACCCATTCTTGGTGTTTTTCAAGCACTCAGAGGCCACTCTGACCACTTTTAGTGGTGATCCGCTCTACTTGGTTTATCCTGTCTTTAGTGGTATGGGTCAGGGACTCCAGGATGTCTGAGCAGATACTCTGTACCCCTTCACACTTCTGCCTCTGAGCCTTTTTGGCGGTCAGTGCAGAGGTTTGTTATCAGCCTTTTCAGTGTTTAAGCATTTAGGAGCCAGACTGGGTCCTTTGGCAGTAATGACTCCAATGTCTGTCAGTCCTGTCATCAGCATCGTAGCCATGCCTGACTTTTGTCCCATCTTCTACCTAGGTCTACTTCAGTCTGAACCTGCAGCCTTCATAATATCCAAGACTAGAAAAATGGCAAGCTGCCATAGAACTTGCTGTCTTCAGTTCAGTTCCCCCTCACTTTAGATATGTACTCTTTGAGGAGCCTAAAGGTAAGGATGTAAGCGGAAATATGTTGAGTCCCATCTTGGACATTGGTGATTTAAGCGGACACCCCAACTCCTCCCATGTGATCCCAAATTTTGGGAGATCCTGGGGTTCAGGGATGATTGGGGGGGTAATAATCAAATACCCCCTTTTCCTTGGAGGACTGTACAGGAAGCTTTCTGTTTAACTTCAGTGTTGTCCCTTGCAGGCAAATATTTCATTGCTTGGAAAGAATCCATTCTTGTACCCCCTACTTTATTCCAAGGAGACTGGATGGGATCCTCCAGCTGTGTACAGACAAGGGCATATTAAAGTTGCTTACTGTGGATACTTCCAACTGTATGCAGAGTTGAGCATATTGGTAGTGGCTTGCTATGAATTTCTGGTGTTGCTGTAATGGCCCTAAAGGAGCAGTGTCTCCAAAGCAGTGATCAATCCCCCCCTTCCTATTAGTGAGTACAGTCCTGAATTGCAGTGGGAAGCATGTATTCATCTTCCCAATTTTCCAAAAAGATGTTAAATTACTATTCTTGTACTAGGATTCCAACATTATCTTGCAGATGAATTAAACAAATTAGTTGTCAGACTGCTAGATCTGAAGATTAAACTTGTTTCTCATGTGGAAACTAATGTAACTTTCTGCGTGCTGTACAAATTCAGCAGATTGAGCAGTGAGTAACAGATACCAGCATCACAATTTGCTGCCATGACTGGCTGCAACTGATGGTACCAACCTCCTTGGATGCCCATCATGAATCCAAACCTAAGGGTTTCATGGCCACTTTTTTTTTTTTTTGGGGGGGGGGGGGTTTGACCAATCTCCTTGGATGATTGACTTGGCTTGATGAGCTCCCCCTGTCTGAAGAGTTGTATAGAGCACACATCTTCCTCCATACTGTGTGTTAACACAGGATGGAGACCATATGTCCAATGTCTATAAAATCCCTGCAGCATGCCCTATTGACAACACCAATTTTTGTAAGGCCTTGGTGTCTAGGCAATTAAGGTGCTGTATCCCAGCTCAAGTCTCTTCCTTGTTACTACCATTTGTTCTACCAGCATTTGAATACTATATAGGAAGTCTTCAAAAGTCTGCCATCTCATTACATTTACAACAATGTTCTCTACTTTGCCATTACTACATTTGTTTACCGGAGTAAGAATCTTGGCTTTGGAATATACACTTCCATGCAAAAATCAAACCACCTGAACTTTGCGTACCTAGGAACCCTACAGATTTCTTGCATTTTTTCTTGTAATTTGCCTTTGTTCTTCATAATCTTTTATGATCGGATTCTTAATTATACTTTCTATATTGCACTTTATATGCAAGAGTATATTTTAGAACAGACTAATCTGTGCTGGACCTGGCCTTTCACTTACTGCTCCCTTATCCTTTCACTGCTATAACAATCCTTTATGGGAAATTCTAGCACTAACCTGCAATCCAAGCTGCTTAGCCTTTGCTCTTACCTTTCCTGATTTTATTTACTCTCAGTGCATTGGTGCCTTTGCTAAATTCCACCCCTTCTCTATTTTACATACCACATCTTGAACATTGCTGTTGGTACACTACCTTCCTTGACTGGCTTAGTTTTTAAACTTGTGCTACTTATCCAATAGTCATTTCTTTCTGTAAGAACTTGCAGTCAAAATCTGAAGTCTCCCCAATTTCATTATCCTCTTCCATTTTTATTTGTAACCTTCTGCTTGAGTTGTGTTGGAGTACTCTTTCAAATCTGGTAACTCTAAACCACCTTGTTTGTGGAAAATCCAATAGATCACACTTGCCACCTTCCCCTCCTGAATGCCTTCAGCTCAGCTGTTGTACGCAATTTGTTTGAAAAGGTTTGATAAATGCACCTGACCTAAATTACAATGACTAAACACTAACTTTGCATCTTGCTATCCATAGCTTTAATCAAGAGCATCAAGTATATTTAGCTGCCTTGACCCAAATCCTTCCTAATCCATCCACCTAAATCTTATGTCCCAAGAATGAGTGTTCCTGAACCAATTCATGTGGTGAGTACAAAGTGTACCACTATACTTTTGTTTCATCTTGTACCACAAAAAGACCTGAAGCATTATTAAGGTTTCAAACACCAAAATGCCCTCTTCTGAATTTATAAAGTACATAGTTGCAAATAAAACACTACCTGCTTATCTTTGCGAATCATTTTCTTTAATGACTCACTGGAGGAGAGGCTGTAGAAGTGGGGAAGACCCTCCCCCTCCTAGTTTTAATTAAGTGCATCTTGTCAGAGCCTTCCTACCTTTAATTCTTACTGACAACCCTTCAAGCAGTTTTTTTTACTCTGTTCTATGGGAGAACACCAGTGCTATTACTGTACTTGTATAGTCTGATTTGACTGAAAGTTTTCTCTGCATCAGGACTTGCCACCAATAGGAGTGCTTTTATGCTACACCCTTTTGGATCATTGTTCTATTATGTGCAAAATCTCTGCACAAAAATACGGATTAGTCAGTTTTGGTAGCATCTTTGCCCTTCTCTATGCCAGTAGATGCTTTTTCATGATTGTGTAAAAATCAAAATCAATCTTATGAAGTCTGATTTTTATTTCAGTAATACAGCCACTACTAAGAAAACAAAAAGCACCACGATGAATGCAGCAATAGGAGGCAAATTTCAAAATGAATGAAGGAAACAGTGAAGCAAATAGCGTAATAAAATTTAATTATCTGCTTTCGTCGAAAGACTTAATCAGAAAGAAAGCGGATAACTAAATTTTATTATGCTATTTGCTTCACTGTTTCCTTCATTCATTTTGAAATTTGCCTCCTATTGCTGCATTCATCGTGGTGCTTTTTGTTTTCTTGGTTTGGTTTTGGCATCTTGGTTGGAATACAGCCACTACTGCTTTCTTTCAAGATGCTGGTACTTGTCCCCCTTTCTAAGTGTTAGTTTTCCAGTTTCACTCTTCCCTCCTAACTTCCATATTTTCACATACTATCTGTTCCTGGTGACTTCCTTCATACTTCTGTTTTATCTGTTCTTGTATTTGCTGCTACTGAGCATCTTCTAACTTTGTCATAACTGCTTTAAATTTACATTTGTGCCTTTTCTTGGTTTCCCTATTCTGATTTTATAAACTTTAAGAAATTTACAAGCGTCTGTCCTGTAGACTTTCTAGTTGTAGGCCCCTTTGGTCTGGCTAAAACTCTAAGTTTAGCCCAAGTCTTTGAGACCTCTTTGTGCTTGAGAGTTGCTAGCAAACGTTCCTTGCCTAACAGCAACATTTCTAAACGTATGCATGTTGTCCAAATACTGTGCTCTGCAGTTGCTCTTATTCTGTGAAATTCTCATTCTGCAGTTCAACTGTCAACTCTAATTCCTATTGCTACTTTCCCATATCTTTCATTTAAAGTACATTTTCACTCTGTCCCATTTGCTATCCTTTCTGAAATTTCCATCTTTTGTAATATCCAATACCCACTATTTATTCCTTATTTTCCTCTTCCTTTAACAGATGTGTGAAAATGAAGTATTGGCACTTAATTACTCCATCTTCAATGGGCGTACCTTTGCTGAAGGTTTCATATCGAGCTGGCACCTCGGCGTTCATGAAAATCTACTGCCAGTTATTAGCGGACCAGAGTTCCACTGTGGTGACCCCTAACCAGGAAAAGCCAAAAGACAAAAATATTGCATCATGCACCAGTAAATGTATTGGTTTACTAGATGGGTCTTTAAGATTCAATTAAATGCACATGCTGCTGTGAAATTTCTATTTAGTCTAGTTTATCCAAAGTATTGGATCTCAGAATATACAAGCTGTGAATTCACATCTTAAATTATTTCATAAATCCATTTGTCTGTTTTCCTGATGCACATTCACTTTTGCAGAACAAATTCCAGTCATCTCTTCCCCACCCATGCATGTTCACTAAGGAAAGTTTTTATCCCAAGATTTTCCTAAAATCCACAGCATTAGCTTTTGGTGGAATGTAACATGTTGCTATAATCCTCTTTCCCTACCCATATCCCCTTGCTGCCAAAAACCTGCCACTGCCCTTTTTATCGTGTTACTATTGTGGCCTTACTCATAATCTGTATTATGCCATTCATTGTACTTTGAATGCTCATCCTGAAATCTCGTCTCACTCCTGCTCATTTCTATCTGAATACCTCGTGTAATATTGCTATTTGTACTCTGCACTTCATATAATTCGGTACTCTTTCATACTTGCAAGGGTATTTACATTCCATGTTAATGTTGACAAAGCAGGCATTCTGATAAGCTATCACTAGCACATTGTGGGATGGTCCTCATGAATATTTGATGGTTCTTTTGAATGTTTCCAGCTTGCATGAATGCACTGATTGGCAGTCTCGTCTTGTATGTAGTTGCTTATCTCTTTGAACCCATATCCATTTAACTCCTAGCAAACGACTACATACAGTTCCATAAAGAACTGCATATAGGAGCAGTTGCCCCAAATTGACAGCTGTACCCACACAGGCCTTAATTAAAACACTATGTGTAACCATGATAATGCATGTGTTAATCTGCAAGTGGGAGCAAATTCCATCAGATGTTGAAAAACAACTTGCATGGCTTCATTTAACTTGGTCTGAAGTGCACTGGCTGGAGCCCTTGCTGTAACCCAAGAGATCTAGCTTTGGTGATGGAGTTGGTGGGTGGGAAGGAACAAATTTGACTTTCCCATTCTTGAAGGGAGGGGGTTCTGTTTATATCCACATCCCTGATGTGCTGTAGTAACAGAACAGATTCCCAGTAAACTACAACATCCTGAGGGGCTGGACTTGATGGATATTGTGTGTGGTGTTACATGTGATATTGCTAACTGTACCCATTTATTTCATATCAGAAATTCACACTGGCTATGCAGGCCAGGAAGGACGTGATGTTGCAGGCTGCTTCTCAGTTTCCCTTGCCCAGCATGCTATCTGTAGTCCCATCTCTGAGGGATAGTATCTGGGGCATTTTAAGATCAATACAGCCTGTCAGCTGTGGGCATGCAAATTGTGTGGGTGGTGGGGAGTACACTGACTAAACTTGACCTAACAATTTAGGTTAAGATTAAACAGTCTGCTGGGAAGCTACTACTTGTGTATAACCAGTCGCTTCTCATTGTTTCAAGCTTCCATTTCTTCACTGAACCACTTTCCAATAGTGCTTTAAAAATTAATTCCATCACACCTTGTAGGTTTCTCTAAGCAGTGTTCATGTGACTCGTGATTTACCTGCACCTCCACGCTGCTTGTTTTCAGCTAGACGTAGGTGCCAATAAAAGTATAATTTAGTTTGCAAGTGCAAGAAAACTACCATTTTTCCCATTTGTTTTCCTCCGTGTTTTTGCTTAAAAATCAGTCTAGCTGGAACTGAACATTCTTGTTTACCTCCACCTCTATAAAAACAAAGCTAGCACCCAATTTCTTTAAATGTGTAATGAATTCCTATGGCAAAGTCACCACAACCTAAACATTCATGACTAAAGGTAGAGTTTGACCCCCTGGCTAAACTAGTAGACCTTTTTATACAGCCAGTAACTAAAATATATAAGTAAATGACATGTTTTGTATCGGACAATACAGATTCAGGTTAAGGTAAGCAACACAACAGCTGCTTTTCACTCTCTAACCAAAAATGGCACGTTTGCAGGTTCCACTTTTAGATCTTGATCCTTCAGATGTTAAACATCTCATCCTTATCAGAATACATCCGTTTATGAAGTCTCTCTGGCTTCCCAGCCTCCTCCAGAACTGTATGTGTGTATATATAATGCATGTGTTCATCTTTGTGTATGCCAAAGCTATATTGTCCTGTACTAAATGTGTTGCACTTCTTGCATTACTTTGTGTAATGCCTTAAAAGGCCCGGGTCATGCTTGAAAAGGGTTCTTGGGCTGGTATACTTACCTGGTTAAGTAAAAAAAAATTCTTCTGTATTTGTGGCAAAATATTTGCACCTCTCCTAGCCAAAGATCCCACTGTATTGATTTTAATTTTGCTTAGACTTGCTGCAGTGTAAAGCCTTTATTTGTTTACAGCTAAATACCTTCTTCAATATCACTAGAATTTACAGCAGTCGCTGAAACTGCCTGCTTGCATTTAAAATACCTGATTGCATGCTGTACTTAACTACTATGAAATACTTCTGTTAGGAAATCTTTAAATATTAATAACTTTACTGGGGTAATACTTTAGTCCAGTGTTCTAAACTGTTATAAAGTGAGGTTTGTTTCTCCTTCTTTGGTAGGACTGGTAACTTTTGCTACTTGCAGCACCACAGTTTGTGTTTGTTAGGCTTAGTGTGACTTCCAGTTCTCCCCAATATACACAGATTTAACTCTTCTGCTGATGTTCTTCGTGTTTCACTGTTGCAGTCGTCACATTTGGGTGATCTGCCTGCAGGTAGCCCTCAGCCGGCCTGAATACCAGAGTCTTCAGATTTCAGCGTCAGATGCGGTCTCTTCTTCCATGATGTCAGATCAAGGGTATAAAACATACAGCTGACGCCATTACATCAGTCTTTCTTGCCGTGCAGTGCCCAAAGCAGAAGCAGTTCCCAAGTGCCAGTCTGCAGACTCCTGAAATTTTCATTTTCGAGTTTCAGATCCGAAGTCTTCAAAAAAGATAAGTACCCCATTGGGGATCCTTTTTCCTGCTCCAACCAATGTTGAACTAATTAATAGTTGGTATATAAACATGTGATTTGGGTTTGTAATTTATCTTCCTTGAAGGCTTTGTGCCGAGACGTCAGAAGTGAATAAATTGGTTGGATTGTGCTGGCTGGTCGTTTTAGAATAAAACTTGCACTATGCCTAGAAATCTGACCAAACCCCAAGCTCAGGCCTATATGCCTCAAAAACAAATGCTTAGAATGGCTGAAGACCTTAATTAGGGGAAGCCAGCCTTCCCCCTCTTAAGAGACCTAGAAGTGAATTTCTTGCTGATTTTTCTGATCATGAATCTGATATTTCTGCTCCTTTTGATTACCAGGATTTGCCCTTTATCTACTAATGAGTATTCCGATGCAGAGGATTCCATTCCCTCTGCTTCCCCTCCAGAAGATTTTTCCTTTTGTGAAACCTTGCATACTCTTGGAGCATTTCTGCTGGGAAAGCCAGGATTACTCCAAGTCCAAAAAGAGGCTTGGGGAATTCTTCGCCTGCCCCAACACAGGCCTCTAGCTATCCCTCCTGTTCTGGGCATTGTAGATGATGCTTTCTTGGAATCTAGCCTTCCCCAGACACTACCTCCAGCTCCCAGAAAACCTGACAGGTATTTGAGTACCTGACTCAAGTTCCTCTTCAAGAATCCTTCTGTGGATCTAGAGACCATTTTCCACGGACCAAAAGGCATGAAGGCTACTGCTGCCAAAAATCCTACCACTTCTGATAGAGATTCTAGAGCCCTAGATAGATGGAGTAAGAAGGTATACACTTCTGTTACTTTGGCCATTAGGGCTTTAAATTGCCAGTTTCATATGTTAAAGTATTAGCAGCATATTATGGGACTACTTAAACAGAAAATTATGTTGATTCCTGACTATGCTTAACACACAGTTGCAGGATTTAATGCATTCTGCAGAACAAGTATGTAAACATACTTTGCGATGTGGTTTTGACTATTTAGAAGCATCTTGCAGGGCTGCTGTCACTGGGTCTGTACTTAGAAGGCATGCTTGGCTTAAGGAGCAAAACTTGCCAGATCATGTTAAAGCTAAGATGTTCTTCATTCCACATTGCTGCAGTCCTAACTATTGGGTAGTCCGCTGTCCAGTCGGCCCGAATACCAAAGTATATGGCTGACGTCGGTCAGGGCGCATTAGACTGACGTCAGAACGTCAGGGTACTAATGCGCATGACCAACGTCATATCCTCAGTCTTTTTTGCCGCATGGTCCGATGCAGAAGCAATTTTGCGAGTGCAGGTTGGCGTTCTGAAAGTTTCTGAAGCCAGAGTTTCAGACCGAATCAAAGTTGGCTAAGTACCCCGTTGGGGAATATTTTGGTTTTTTCTTGCCTCAGTATTTAACCGGATGTCAGAAAAAGTGAATAACTGTATTTCTTGTGGGAAACAGATACCTCATAGGGATTACCATACTTTGTGTATACCTTGTTTAGGGCCTGAGCACGACGTTGTTGGATGCCGCTCTTGTGCTAGATTTAACAAACGCACTATTAAGAGAAGGTTAGACTGTGCCAGGTTAGTGTTTGGGAAGCGTTGTAATTATAAAATGCCGCCGGATGTTCCGGCCGCTTCGCTAAAAACGCAAGGACAAAACAGCAAAGCCTAGAGTGGAGGAACCGACAGTCCCAGACGCCGGTTCTTTAGAGGCTCAGTGGAGCCGGAGGTTTTGCCAGGTGTTTCTTTGGAGTCTCAGGGAGAGACTTTACTGTTACAGGATGTATCCTCTCAGGAAGTAGGCCAGGCTGAGGGGGCTTCTCAGGTGGCTGTTCTTCCCTCTCTTCCTAAGGTGGTTAGAGCCTCCCCTTCAGTTTCCAAGGCTTCTTTGAGGGGCAGGCCAAGTTTAGCTTCTGTGGGGGTTTCTCCTAGTGCTTCAGGATCTTTGCCTAAGAAACATATGCTTAAAATGGCAGAGGATTTGATTACTATGATTAGGGGTTCTATGCCCCCTCCTGATAAGAGGCCTAGGGTGGAACCTGAGTTTGAGAGGTTTGAGCAATGCTCGAGGCTTCGGAGTCTTCGGCTGAAGACTTGCAGGAGTACCTCCTTATTCTGATTCTGATGTGGATGATTCTACACCTTCTGCTTCTCCACCTGAGGATTTTTCATTTTCAGAGACTCTGCATTCCATGAGGGAGCATTTTAAATGGGAAGGTCAAGATTTCTCTGATTCCAGGAAAAGGCTTAGGGAATTCTTGTTTTACCCCAGCATAGGCCTTTAGCTATACCTCCTGTTTTGAATGTGGTGGAAGATGTTTTGCAGAGGCTTCCTGAATCCTGAATCTTTGCCTCCTGCCCCAGTTAAACCGGATAGGTATTATAGGGTGCCTGAAGCTCATAACTATCTTTTAAGAGTCCTAGGGCAGACCCGAAACCGTCTCTCAGGGGCCTAAAGGTGTGAAGGCCTCAGTTGTTAAAAATCCTGTCCCTCCTGATAAAGAGGCAAGGGCTTTGGATAGATGGGGAAAGAAAGTGTATACTTCTTCCACTTTAGCCATGAGGGCGTTGAATTGTCAGTTTCACATGTTAAAATATCAGAATTATCTTCTTTCACAGTTGAAATCTAAGGTGGATGCTCTGGCGGAAGGTATTGAGTGTAAAGAGTTGCAGGATTTAGTTCATGTGTCTGAACAAGTGGGTAAACATTCCTTGCAATGTGGTTTTGATGCTGTGCAGGCCTCCTCCAGGGTGGCTGCCACTGGTTCTGTTCTTCGTAGGCACGCCTGGATGAGAGATCAGAACTTAGCTGAGCATGTTAAGACAAGGATTTTGGATGCTCCTTTACAGTCTGATGTGGTGTTTGGTTCGCCTGTGGAAGCAGTTTTAAAGAAGATGGAGGACAAGGCTAAGTCTATGCAAACTGTTAAGGATTTTTTGCAGGTGCAGCCTCCTAAGTTTAGTAGAAATTGGCCTGCTAAGGGATGGACTTATCCTGCTTATGATTCCCAGTCTAGGGGTAGGTCTAGACGTGGTAGGGGCAGAGCTCAAGGTGCTTTTAGGCCTAGGGCAGGAGTTCACCTGCTCAGACTTCTGGTGAGGGCAGGGGTCAGTCCTTTCGTAAGCAGACCCAATGACCTGCCTTTTCAGCTGCCAGTACCTTCTCGCCTGGCGGCACCTCTAGGAGGAAGACTGTCTCTTTTCAAAGAAAATTGGGATTTAATTACCCAAGACAAATGGGTTCTGGATATCATTCACCACGGTTACAGGTTTTATTTCCATACCTTGCCTCCTTTCAAAGGCATGCCAGACATTCCTCCTCTACAAAGACAAGAGGCTCACAAGCAAATTTCTCAGTTACTCCAGATAGGGGCCATTCAGCCGGTTCCTGTGCCAGAAAGGGGCCTAGGATTTTATTCTCGCCTGTTCCTAGTACCGAAGAAGGGGAACACGTGGAGACCAATTTTGGATTTATCTATCCTCAACACTTATCTGGACATTCCAAAGTTCAAAATGTTGACGTTACAACAGCTTTTACCTCTGCTGGGCAAGGATCACTGGATGGTAACTTTAGATCTCAAGGAAGCTTACCTTCATGTGCCTATAAGACTAAGTTGCAGAAAGTATCTGCTTTCGAGCTGGAAATTCTCATTATCAGTTCTCTGCATTGCCCTTTGGCTTATCTACTGCACCCAGAGTATTCACAAAGGTTCTGGCTCCAGTGATAGCTTACTTCAGGCTAAAAGGAATTCAAATCTATCCTTGGACGATTGCCTGATTCTGGCTCAAGAAAAGGAAGACCTTCTACAGCATTTGGAATATGTCATAGCAGTGCTAAGATGCCTAGGGTATTCTGTGAACGAAATAGTCCAGTCTAGTACCCTCTCAAGACATGTGCTTTCTGGGTGTGAGACTGAATACAGCAGCCCAGATGGCCTTTTTAACCCCGGACAAACAAAATAATCTTTCCAGTTACTTCCATCAACTATCTCTTCAGTCCGGGCTGACTGCAAGGACAGTCCTTCAAGCCTTAGGGTTCATGGCATCTTGTATTCTGGTGCTTCCCAATGCCAAACTGCATATGAGGAAGCTACAATGGCATCTCAAAAATGTATGGACACAGCACTGCCAGGATTTGGACACTGTCATTCAAATAATACCTTGCATTCAAAAGGAATTTTTGTGGTGGGCTCAGGAATGTCACCTAAACAAGGGACTCTCTGTGACCCGACCAGAGGCGAGTCAAATTCTAACGACAGATGCCTCAGACATTGCTTGGGAGCTCATCTAAATGGAAAGTGGATACAAGACAAGTGGCCTGCCAGACTACAGCATCTACATATCAACATGAAGGAGATGTTAGCAGTCCAGTTTGCATTAATGGCTTTCACAGAGTTACTTCTTCCAGGGCAGGTGTTGATTCTAACAGACAACACAACTGTCATGTGGTACATCAACAAACAAGGGGGAACACATTCTTACCCATTGTGCAGGCAAGCAATGATTTTATGGGAGACTGCTAAGCTTGCAACTAACTCTTCAGGCAAGGTTTCTGCCGGGAGCACAGAACTCCTTAGCAGATGTGTTAAGCAGACAAATCATGGATCCCCACGAGTGGAAACTGGATCTTCATGTATTTCAAAAGTTGACAGTGTCCTGGGGAACTCCAGACATAGATCTGTTCGCTTCTCCACTAAACCACCAGCTGCCAAAGTTTTGCACAAAGAGGTTTCATCACACAGCTTGGAAAGTGGATGCTCTTTCTTTCAGTTGGAAAAATCTTCATGTGTATGCGTTTCCACCTCTGCCTCTTCTTCCAAAGGTGCTTCTAAAGGTCAGACAAGACAAGCCAAGGATGATTTTAATAGCTCCAGATTGGCCTCGGCAGCACTGGTACCCATTACTGAGGAGTCTGGTAAAGAAGCCTCCATGGCCTTTACCCTTGATTCCACATCTGTTGTCTCAGAAGGACGGTCGTCTGCTCAATGTCAAGCTTCACTCTCCATCTAACAGCCTGGCATATTCTGTTTTGAAGGACAGCAGGTCTCAACTTCCTCAAGTTTTAAATGTGATTATGGAAGCCAGAAGACCTAGTACAAGGAAAGTGTACGCAGAAAAATGGAAGAGATTTTTATTTTGGACTGCAGCAAAGAATTTGGAGATTTCAGAGCCTAATTTGAGTGTGGCTCTTCAATATCTTACTGAGTTATTGGACAAAGGTTTGTCTTTCTCTTCCATTAAGATTCATGCTGCAGCAATTTCAGCTCACTATGATTGTGACCCACCATTGTTTTCACATCCTTTGTTCAAGCAATTTCTTAGAGGGGCAAAGAATATAAGACCCCCACGTAGAGCTCCTACTCCTGCTTGGGATCTCAATTTTGTGTTGGAGAAACTTACTCTACAACCTTTTGAGCCTGCAGCTACTGCTGAACTGAAATACTTGTCATGGAAGACTGCTTTTTGTTGGCCATTACTTCTGCAAGAAGGGTTTCTGAGTTACAGGCCCTTATGGCGGTTGAGCCTTTTTGATTTTTCATAAGGATAGGGTATCATTACGCACTAATCCTTCCTTTATGCCTAAAGTGGTTTCTAGTGTGGCTTTAAACCAAACTATTCATTTGCCTACTTTTATGCAGATCCCCAAAATAAAGGGGAAAAGATTTTGCACACTTTAGATGTACACAGGCAATTGCGTTATTATTTGAGCAGGACTAAGGATTTTAGGCAGTCTCAGCAGTTGTTTGTTTCTTTTGCTTTGAGTTCTCAGGGCAAGCCTGTGTCAAAACAAACTATTTCTAGGTGGATTGGGTTTTGCATTGCATTTTGTTATTCCCATCATGGCAAGGAGATTCCAGCTGGGATTAGGCCTCATTCCACTAGGGCTACTGCCACTTCAACAGCTTTTTAAGGGGTGGCAACTAAGGATATTTTGGAGGCAGCTACTTGGAGTTCAGTGCATACTTTCTCTAAGCATTACCACCTTCCTCTCTACTCTAAGTCTAGGGCTGGTTTTGCCACAGCTATTTTGCAAGGCATGTTATCAGCTCCTGCTTCCTTATGATTTGCCAGCCTCCCTTACCTCTGCTTTGGGATTCTACCCAATAGTTAGGACTGCAGCAATGTGGAATGAAGAACATAGTACAGTTTTGTACCTACCATAAATGTAGATGTTCGAGGATCCACATTGCTGCAGTCCAATTTACCCTCCCTCCTTCCCCTCTGTGTTTAGGGGTGGTTGTGTAGGTGAGGTTATATTCTGCTAATTTTGTATATTTTGTATATATTTTGGTGCAGATATGTTGGGAGTTTTTGGTTTTTGGCCTTATCTTTTCAGGGTCTTCTGACATCTGGGGCAAGAAAAGACTGAGGATATGACGTCGGTCATGCGCATTAGTACCCTGACGTTCTGACGTCAGTCTAATGCGCCCTGACCGAAGTCAGCCATATACTTTGGTATTCGGGCCGACTGGACAGCGGACTACCCAATAGTTAGGACTGCAGCAATGTGGATCCTCGAACATCTACATTTATGGTAGGTACAAAACTGTACTTTACTGGATGCTCCCTTAAACCAAAACTGCCTTTTTGGCAAAAAAGCAGAAGTCCTCAAAAGGGTGGAGGAAGAAGCTAAATCTATGCAGACTGTTACAGATTTCCTACAAGTACAGCCTCCCAGAATTTTTAGGCATTGGCCTTCAAAGAATTGATCCTTTCCAGTCTCTTCCAGGCCTTCAGTCTAAACCCAGCAACAGCAGACCGCCTAGGTTGGTCTCTGGCTGCGTACAGACCCAAGCAGTGGGGGACTCCCACTTCCAAAGCAAGGAGTAGTAAGCCACCCCCCTACAGAAAAATGGCATAATGAGTTAATCCTTCCAAGACCTGCTCAACTACCTGCTCCCTTAGGAGGAAAGCTCGCCCCGCATGCAAAAAAACTGGGAACTCGTTACCCAGGACAAATGGGTTTTGAACAGTTTCTCCAAGGATACAGATTCCACTTCCACACATTACCAACCCCAAAAGGTTGGCCAGAACTACCCCGAAATCAGTGGGCGGAGGCCCGACAGCAGGTTCTCTCTTCCCAGTATCGGGGCTATTCAACCTGTCCCAGCAGAACAAAGGGTACAAGGTTTTTATTCAATACTTTTCCTGGTACCCAGAAAAGACAACTCCTGGCGTTCTATCCTGGACCTCTCTATGCTAAACACCTTTTTGGTAATTCCAAAATTCAAAATGCTAACACTTAAACAGCTTCTTCCTGTGCTGGGCAAGGATGCCTGGTTGGCAACCTTAGACTTTAAGGAAGCTTACCTGCACATTCCAATAAGGGAATCTTTCAGGAAATGCCTACACTTCAGGGCAGGCTCCATACACTCGGTTCTCTACACTTCCCTTTGGCTTATCTACTGCGCCCAGGGTATTCAGTGTCAAGCTCCAGCCATTACATTTTGCAGGCAGAGAAATATTGAAATATAAATCGCAAAAAAAAGCACCAGAATCCAGGAAAAGTGACACTAACAGTTTAATTCACTAACGCTGAAACTTCACAACACGTTTTCGTCTTTGACTTCATCGGTTAGCAACACTCTTGGTGCACTCATCTTAAATACATTAACTAATTAATGGTAGCCAATGACTAACAAATTGATTAGAGTTAGTTAAAAGCACATACACATGTATATACATACACACAGATTATACTTCCTAAAACCACCATAAAATTCATACCCTATAATAAACCACATATACAAAAAAAAGACCGCATTCTTCCAGGGCAACTGATGGTAAAGACCGACACCACAGTTGTGGTACATAAACAAGCAGGGGGGAACCCACTCGTACCCTCTGCAGATTAGCCATGGCTTTGTGGAACACAGCCTTGAGCTACCAAGTGCACCTACAAGCTCAGTTCCTGCCAGGCAAGCTAAATTCACCGACAGACTACTTAAGCAGAAATCTCATGGACCCACACAAATGCAAAGTAGAACCAAAAATATTCAACCTCTTGAACAAATGGGGGGACTCCAAGCTAGACCAGTTTGCCTCCCCTCAGAACTACCAATTGGACTAATTCTGCACAAGGACTCCCCACAGTCGAGCTTGGAAAGTGGATGCCTTGTCCTTCACCTGGGAAAGCCTCTCTTTATGCCTTCCCCCTCTGCCTCTCCTCTCGAAGGTTCTAAAGATCACAGGACAAGCAAAGAACAATACTGATGGCACCAGACTGGCCACTCCAGCAATGGTATGCCCTCTTGCACAGTATGACACTGCTGCAACCATGGCACCTGCCTCAGACCCCTTCCCTGCTGTCCCAGCAGGCAGGCCAGATTCTGCACCCTCTGCTTAAAACCCTGAACCTTGCAGCCTGGTTAATTCCTTGAGCTCTCCAATAGCATCCCTCAGTAAGCAGGTGCTGGATGTCAGTCTGGAGGCAAGGAGGCATAGTACTAGAAAATCCTATGCTGAGAAGTGGAAAAGATGCTGTTCCTGGAGCCAGACTCTGGGGATGGGCACAACGGTGCCCAGCTTACCTCCTATTCTTGAGTACTTAACAGAAATGCTCCACAAAGGCCTATCCTTGTCAATTTAAAATTCATGCCTCTGCCATTTCAACACATAATACTGAGCCACCCCTTTTCTCTCACCCCCTGCTAAAACAATTCCTTAGAGGGACCAAAACTTTGACCCCCCCCCCCCCAGGAGAGCTCCCACTCCAGCTTGGGACCTTAACTTTGAAGAGTCTGAATTACAGGCCCTCATGGCAGTGGAACCCTTCATTATATTCCATGCAGACAGGGTTTCCCTCTGGACCAATTCTTTATGCCCAAGGTGGTCGTGTGACCCTAAATCAGTCCATTCATTTGCCTACTTTTTTCCCTAATCCACAAAACAAAGTGGAATGAATGCTGGACTCTGGACGTGCACAGGCAACTTGGATTTTATTTGGACAGGACTAAGCCTCTCAGAAAATCTGAACAGCTGCTAGTTGGCTTTGCTGCAGGGGCAGAGGGAAAGGCTGTTTCAAAGCAAACAATTTCCAAATGGATAGCCCATTGCATTCCTTTCTGCTACAAACACCATGGAAAGCCTACCCCACAGGGGATAAGATCACATTCTACCAGGACTGCATCTACTTCTGCAGCCTTTCAGAGAGGAGTCCCTACCAGGGACATCCTAGAAGCTGCTACTTGGAGCTCTGTACATACCTTCACCAAGCATTACCACATGCCTGTTTTTTCTAAATCCAGAGCTGGTTTTGCCACTGCAGTCTTGCAGGGCTTAATAGCTGGCCCTAATGCTCCTTAACTTCCTCCTCCCTTCCTTGGCTTTGTGAATCCACCCAAATGTGATTGCAATAGTGAAACACTGAGAACATTGTACAGTTGTTTACACTTACCATAAATGTAGATGTTAGTGTATTCACTGTTGCAGTCCTGGTTACCCTCCCTCCAGCCCTCTGACTTCTGTGGGCTCTATCTTTCCTTTGTTTGGTATAGAGCCCAGAGAAGTCGGGGGCTGGTGGGTGTATTTGTTTTTGATGGAGGTGTAGCATAACATACAATTGCTTCCCATTGTGGGGGCATCTGACATCTGGGGCAAGAAACTGATGTAATGGCGTTGGCTGCATGTTTTATACCCCTGACGTCATGGAAGAGACAGCATCTGATGCAGAAATCCGAAGAGACTGGTATTCAGGCCGGCTGAGGGCTACCTGCAGACAGATAACCGAAATGTGATGACTGCAACAACGAATACACTAACATCTACATTTATGGTAAGTGTACACAACTGTACTGTGGAAGTCAGTTGCTCCTAATTCTAGTTGCCTTCCTTTGGGACAATGAAAAAGGTTTTACTTAGTCTCTTGGGACTTTTGTCTCCAAGTCTGAATACGAATCCCTTCAACTTGCTGGCTTGCTCTTTAAAATTTATTTCTTGCTTTGCTTGTTCTGTATCTAAAAATACCAGATTTTTTCCTAGGAAATAAACTTTGAAAAGGATGTAACCACTTGAATTTAACCTTTTTTCTCCATCTGTGATTTACTGGGATAAAATTTATTTTCTGCCTGGTATGCAGCATATGCTTTAAAAAAAAAAAAAAAAAAAAAGTACCCCTGGTATCGACAGACTTTTGGTACTTCTCCCTTTTGCAACAGTTATGTCAGTAGCAGTGCTTTGCTGGTATGAATGGACCTTCTGTGGGTCTTGGTTGCTTTTTTAATGCTTGGAGCAGACGCACATCCTCTCAACAAATCTTGCAGTGGAATTGCCAGGAAAGTTGCTTATTTGCACTAGCATAAAATTGTGCATTCTAGCATCTGTAGTAAGAAATTTTGCCTGTGCTCTATTTTCTAACTTTTTTGAAACTTCTCTTGAATCGGTGTTCAACTTGTCTTTACTTCGTCTCTCTCAGCTCATCTGAATAGTGGTTTTAATCTTTTCATGTTGAAATATCTTTTCACTTTATTCAAGTCTTACTTTTTCCTCTGTTTCTAAGAACTTACTGCTGTCATGAAACCACCTCGTTTGATTTTTTTTACTGTTTTTTTTTTCCAGATTTCTTATTTACTAGTACCCAGCCAGTATAGTTGCTAGCCAATAGCCGGATGCCTCCAAAGTGAGGTTCTCTTTCACAGTAGAACACTAGTTATGCTACTCAGTTGGCAGCCATCCTGGATGTCCCTTTTGTGCTTCTCACTGAATTGCTTGTACGTCTTCAATGCCCAGCCAGTGTTTCTACAGCATGGATCAGAAAATGATTTGCTTTCTTCATGGAACCATTTCCTGAAATATTCTTGCAGAGCTTGTTTGCGTCTTTCCCATGAAATGAGACCCCTTTTGAAAGCTGACTCCAGGTCTCTAACTCCATATGGTTGACCAACTTTTTGGAAAGTTGATTATATGAAGTATTTGCAGTATAGTGGAGATCCAGAATGTGGTTTTCCCCCACTGTAGTGTGATATCTGAGGTGTGGGTGTGTGAGATACGTATATATGTATGTATATACACCAGACTTGGTGCAGGAATTATAGACAGACAGAAAAAATGGGGGGGGGGGGCAAACACCCAGAAATAGGGAGAGATTTTAAATATTGCTCCCAAGTTGCTAGAATGACGTTTTGCTTAGTATATACTTTCTGAAGGATATGAAGTGAAACTGTCTGTCATTGGAGATTGAAGTCACGAAATTGCCAGAAAGTCAAAAATGTTATGAGGAACAGACCAAAAATTAGAGGCAAAAATCTGGATTTTCTGCGAGAATCTGGGCAGTTAAGAGGTTGTGTGTAACTTGGTGGGGTGCAGCCCTTTTGCAAACAAAATTAGACCGTAATATCTAACATGGTTTCTACCATATTCAGTTTGTTCTGTAATGCTGCTGCTTATACTTATCTTGCACACTGTGCCTAGTTGGATTAGGGACCTGCTTTATTTTCAGAGAGCCTGTAACTAGATTTGATTGGTCATTGCTTGTTTTTTCCCAGTTCACATTGCTATGTTCAGTCTTGCATAACTGAGTTTTAAGATTCAGTTGAAATGGCTCCCTCACAAGGATGGTTTAGAAAAAAAAATTGTAAATGCTGTGTTCTGCACATCCAAGTTGCAGTGAGAAACCCCGTTCTGAAATGTTTATTCATTTACAAATTTCATAAAGGCAAGTAAGCTGTGCTAGTCTTGATAGTTTGTTCTAAAATGAGCAAAAATGGTTTATGCTGGTCTTTGTTGTGGTCTTGCAAGTAACTCATTTCATTGTGTGGCAACTGGAGGACATTTAGAATGACTAAGGCTTGAGATGTCTTGAGCATTTTGTGCTGCATTGCTTTGTTATAAGCATGGAATAATTTCCTTTGTACAAAATGTTAAGGAACACAAACCCTTGAAATCAAACTAAAGGCAGTTTTTGGGTCTGTTACATCAGTCTGTTAAATCATTGAAATGGAAACAGTTGCTGTGGTGACCCCTAATGGGAGCAGCCGAAATAAGTTAAATCGTTGAACGCTTAAAGCAAACAATTTATTGAGCCCATGTAAGCGAAAGCTTACAATCTCAAATGTTTAGAACAGCGACCACTGTTCCACAAAACAAAAATTTTTTAAAACGATCCACACCCCCTACTTAAATATACTAACTCCGAGATCGCACTACAGTAACGAAAATGGCAAAGTAATGGAAGCGGCCAAGCGATTTGACTTTGATATTTTGAGGCTGGATAGCAGTCTGAAGCTGTGTTGGGATGCATCTCAGAAGTTTGTGGTTTGTCCCACCCTTAAATCTGCCACCATTCTCATGGTGCACGTTGGCATATGTGGAGAACTGTTGCACTCCACCTTTTTGTGGTGAATACTGTATCCCCTCAAACTTTAACAGTAAAACCCAAAGACCCACCCTCACACTTTGAGTTTGAGCTAGCAAAATATTTTGTCACCACTAGCGGAGTCTGCAAGAACATGAGCTGCGAATTGAACCTAGGTCTATTGGGCCAAAGTCAGGCTGTATCCACTTTCACTACCAGAACCAGCCCAGATAATTAGAACAACTTTTAAGTGACATCAGACACTGTCCTGGGAAGAGTAACTTTTAAATGAGTAAATATTAATGCATAGTACTGTCTCTAATGTCTGCTTATGTAGTTTGAGTACATTGTATCCATTTTTGTTTTAGATTTTGATGGCCAACTTCCTTGCTCAGACAGAGGCTCTGATGAAGGGAAAGACAACTGAAGAAGCTCGCAAGGAGCTTGAAGGTGCAGGAATGAGTGGAGAAGCTCTGGAGAAGCTTTTACCACACAAGGTATGTGGAATGAGGTTTTACTACAGATATTCTTGTGGAATTAGTCCACCACTGTTCAAACTCCTTATTCATGTTAAGGCAGAGATGCATTTGTATAGCTGCCTGTTGTGTATGTTTTGCTATGGATATGGCTCTAACTCTTATGTAATGCTTTCAGAATATCTGAAATGGTGAACTGTACAGCTCTGATCAGGCAGTTAGCATGCATCACTGCTTTTATTTTAGAACCTTAAATCTGAGATGTTGCAGACCTGCGGTTCCTAACATTGTTTGCAATTAGTTAGGTCCTATGTGGAGTATAATGTGAGGAACAGTGCCTTATTTCTGTGGCTGTGTAAGGAGCTTACATGGTTACTACAACTGAAGCAAAGCTCCCTGAAGCTTAAATAGCGGAGTGTGAACAGTCTCATGAAGGCATTTTAAAGTCTAGCCAACGCTGCCAGCCACTGGTAGCCATAGCCATTCAGTGATGTTCCCTAATGCTGAAGAAATAGCTACTCTTTAATGAAGACATGTTCTGTGTAACAATTTTGTGTTAAAAAAAAAAAAAAAGCAAAACCTACTTTTTCCTTTGTGTACTACCTTTTCCCAGCTGTCAGGCTAATTTGTTCTGTTGGGTGTAAGAGCCACCTTCCTGGTCTCAGGAAATATTAAAACCCATTTGTTCATGCCTGGAGTGTCTAATAGTAAGAGTAGAGGTATGGAGTGGGACAACTTTCAGACCCAGTGTGGTGGCCTGGTCTGCCCTCCCCCTTGGAACTTAACCTGTCTGTGGCAACTTAAACTCCACAATTACTGCATTGTTGTGTCTTCCATACGCAGTGTGCTAGCACGGTGACGGTGTGTGCTGAACAGTCCTGTGTTCCTGGGTGAAGCCTGTTTAGTCTTCATCAGCCAGGTAGTAAGTCACAGCCACCTCCCCGGGGTGGGTTATCTGCTTCCCCTCTACTGGCTATTCCTCCCCCTTTTTAGTTGGGTGTTACATGCTCTGAAGTTTTTTGGGCCCAGAGTGACTTGAGCGGCTCTTCAAGGGCCTTCCCTCTGGCCCTTTGTTTTTTTAGTGACCCCTCTCTGCCCTAAAACTTGTCTGATTTTAAAAGAATCATAAGACTCCAGATTGTCCAATGGGATCAGAAAAGGTCCTCTGCTTCCATGTCAGGTCTTCCTCTGGCTGACCTGACCCAAAGATCCAATGATTATTGGGTCCCCCACCTGCCCAGCTGCTATCAGCTCCAACTACTCTGAGCTGGTTACTGGTGGTTTGCACTGAGGGCAAAGCTCAGTTACTGGCGCTGAGCCTCCTCAGCCCTTTCCTGTCCAAAGGTGCTTTTTCTACATCCAGCTCTCTGGAATCTAGCCAGTGTAGTCTCCTTTAAGGCTTGTAATCCAAGGCATTGGTTTCATTAAATTTATGCTTTTTGAATCACTGGTCTTTGTTTTTATCAAATTTAGTCTCCTTTCCTACCCTGTTTGAGTCTCCCCTGCTTGGACTTGACAAGACTGGATGTTCTTCATCTCACATTGCTGCAGTCCTTACTTATGGGTAGTCCGCTGTCCTCGGTCGGCCCGAATACCAAAGTATTAGGCTGACGTCGGTCATGGGCGCTCAGAACTGACATCAGAGCGTCAGGGTATAAGGGCGCATGACCGACGTCATATCCTCAGTCTTTTTTGCCGCATGGTCCGATGCAGAAGCAGCGCGAAAGTGCCGTTCGACGTTCTGAAATTTTCGAATTCTGAGTTTCAGACCGAAACCAAGTTGGGCTAAGTACCCCGTTGGGGAATATTTTTGTTTTTTCTTGCCTCAGTTAATTCCGGATGTCAGAAAAAGTGAATAATTGTATTTCTTGTGGGAAACAGATACCGCATAGGGATTATCACTCTCTTTGCATTCCTTGTTTGGGACCGGACCACGACGTAGTCGGGTGTCGGTTTTGTGCTAGGTTTAATAAGCGCACTATAAAAAGGTTAGATTGTGCTAGGTTAGTCTTTGGTAAGCGGTGTAATTATAATATGCCGTCGGATCCTCCGACGCCCGCTTCCACGAAGAAGCACAAAGACAAATCCTTGAAACCTAGACTGGTTGATTCGTCCGTTTCGGACGCCGGTCCTGCAGAAGCTACAGTAGAGCAGGGGGATCCGGCTGAAGTTTCTGTTGAGTCTCAGGGGGAAACTTTGATTTTGCAGGATGTGGCATCCCAGGAGTCAGGTCAGGCTGAAGGGGCCTCTCAAGTTACTGTTCTCCCTTCTATGCCTAAGGTGGTTAGGCCTTCTGCTTCTATTCCTAAGGCTTCTTCTAAGGGTGGGTCTGTTTTGCCTTCCTCTGGTGTTCCTCCAGGTACTTCAGGGTCTGTGCCTAAAAAGCACATGCTTAAAATGGCAGAAGGTTTGATTACTTTAATTAGAGGTTCTATGCCCCCTCCTGATAAGAGGCCCAGGGTGGAGCCAGAGTTGGAAAGTTTGGATCAGGCCTCAGATGACTCAGTCTTCTGCTGAAGATATTCTAGATTTTCCTCCTTGTTCGGATTCTGATGCAGAGGATTCCACTCCTTCTGCTTCTCCTCCAGAGGATTTTTCATTTTCAGAAACTCTGCATTCCATGAGGGAGCATTTTAAGTGGGAAGGACAGGATTTCTCTGATTCAAGGAAGAGGCTTAGGGAATTCTTGTTTTTACCACAGCATAGACCCTTGGCTATATCTCCTGTTTTGGATGTTCAAGATGTTTTCTCGGAGGCTTCCCTTAATCCAGATTCTTTGCCTCCTGCGCCAGTTAAACCGGACGGATATTACAGGGTGCCTGAGGCTCATAAATATCTGTACGAGTCCTAGGGCGGACCCAGAAACTTAGTCAGGGGCCTAAGGGTGTTAGAGCCTCTGTTGTAAAGAATCCGGTTCCTCTAGATAAGGAAGCTAGAGCTTTGGATAGATGGGGTAAGAAGGTGTATACCTCTTCTACTTTAGCAATGAGGGCTTTAAATTGCCAGTTTAATATGTTGAAGTATCAGAATTTCCTCCTTTCTCAGCTAAAATCTAAAGTGGATGCTTTGGCAGAGGGCATAGAGTGTAAAGAATTGCAGGATTTAGTACGTCTCTGAACAGGTGGGTAAGCATTCTTTGCAGTGTGGTTTTGATGCTGTGCAGGCCTCTTAGGGTGGCTGCCACTGGTTCAGTTCTTCGCAGGCACGCCTGGCTTAAGGATCAGAATTTGTCCGAGCATGTTAAAACTAGAATTCTGGATGCCCCTTTACAGTCTGAAGTTTTGTTTGGTCCCCCTGTGGAGTCGGTTTTGAAGAAAATGGAGGACAAGGCTAAGTCTATGCAGACTGTTAAAGATTTTTTGCAGGTGCAACCCCCAAAGTTTAGTAGAAATTGGCCTACTAAGGGGTGGACCTACCCTTCTTCTGATTCTCAATCTAGGGGTAGATCTAGACGTGGCAGGGGCAGAGCTCACAGTACATTCAGGCCTAGAACTTGGAGTTCGCCTGCACAATCTGCAGGTGAGGGCAGGGGCCAGTCCTTTCGTAAACAGGCCCAATGACCTGCATTTTCAGCTGCCAGATTCTTCTTGCCTGGCAGCTCCTTTGGGAGGAAAGTTGGCACTCTTCAAGCAAAACTGGCTTTTTGTCACCCAGGACAAATGGGTATTGGACATTATAAACTGAGGCTACAAGTTTTATTTCCATACATTGCCTCCTTTCAAAGGCATGCCAGACGTTCCTCCTCGGCAAAGGATAGAGGCTCACAAGCAGATTTCTTTGCTTCTTCAAATAGGAGCTATACAGCCAGTTCCTCTGTCAGAAGTGGGACTAGGATTTTATTCTCGCCTGTTTCTAGTACCAAAGAAAGGGAACACGTGGAGACCAATTTTGGATTCATCTATCCTCAACACTTATCTGGACATTCCAAAGTTCAAAATGCTGACGTTACAACAGCTTTTACCTCTGTTGGGAAAAGATCACTGGATGGTAACTCTGAATCTCAGAGGCTTATCTTCATGTTCCTATCGGGCCCAGTTGCAGGAGGTACCTGCGTTTTCGGGCTGGAAATTTACATTATCAGTTCTCTGCATTGCCCTTTGGCTTATCTACTGCGCCCAGAGTGTTCACAAAGGTTCTGGCTCCAGTGATGGCCTTTTTCAGGTTGAGGAATACAGATTTATCCTTATTTGGATGATTGCCTGATTATTGCACAACACAAGGACGAACTTCTTCATCATCTACAGTATGTGATGGTAGTGTTAAGATGCCTAGGGTATTCTGTGAACGAAACAAAGTCCAGTCTAGTACCCTCTCAGGACATGTGCTTTCTGGGTGTGAGACTGAATACAGCTTCCCAGATGGCCTTTTTGACCCCGGACAAACAAAGAAGCCTTTCTCTTTATTTCCATCAAATGTCTCTACAGTCCAGGCTGACTGCAAGGACAGTCCTTCAAGCCTTGGGGTTCATGGCATCTTGTATTCTGGTGCTTCCCAATGCCAAACTGCATATGAGGAAGCTTCAATGGTATCTCAAAAATGTATGGACACAACACTGCCAAGATCTAGACACTGTCATTCCAATAATACCTTGCATTCAGAAGGAATTTTTGTGGTGGGCTCAGGAATGTCACCTAAACAAGGGACTCTCTGTGACCCGACCAGAGGAGAGTCAGATTTTAACGACAGATGCCTCGGACAAGGCTTTGGGAGCACACCTCGATGGAAAATGGGTGCAAGACACGTGGCCTGTCAGACTTCAACATTTGCATATCAACTTGAAGGAGATGTTAGCAGTTCAATTTGCATTGATGGCTTTCAGGGATTTACTTCGCCCAGGACAGGTGTTGATTCAAACAGACAACACTACTGTCATGTGGTACATCAACAAGCAAGGGGGAACCCATTCGTACCCTCTTTGCAGGCAAGCGATGATTTTGTGGGAGACTGCTCTCCGTTTATAACTCAATCTTCAGGCAAGGTTTCTACCAGGAGCACCGAACTCCTTAGCAGGTGTGTTGAGCAGACAAATTGTGGATCCTCACGAGTGGAAACTGGATCCTCATGCGTTTCAAAAGTTGACAGTGTTATGGGGACTCCAGACATAGATCTGTTCGCTTCTCCACTAAATTACCAGTTGCCAAAGTTTTGCACAAAAATGTTTCATCCCACAGCTTGGAAGTTGGATGCTCCATCATTCAGTTGGAGCAATCTTCATGTCTATGCCTTTCCACCTCTGCCTCTCATTCCCAAGGTACTCCTGAAGGCCAGAATAGACAAGCCATCCATGATTCTGATAGCGCCGGATTGGCCTCGACAGCACTGGTACCCACTACTGAGGAGTTTAGTACGGGAGCCTCCATGGCCTCTACCTTTGATTCCGCATCTTTTGTCTCAGGAGGGCAATCACTTCCTCAATGTCAAGATTCAGTCTCTGCATCTCACAGCCTGGCATATTCTGTTCTAGACCCTGGAGGGTCTCGGCTTCCACAGCAAGTTTTGAATGTTATTTTGGAGGCCAGAAGGCCTAGTACAAGGAAAGTTTACGCAGATAAATGGAGGAGAATTTTTCTTTGGAGCAGAGCGAAGGACTTTGATGTTTCCAAGCCTGATTTAAGTGTTTCTCTTCAATATCTTACTGAGTTATTGGACAAGGGTTTGTCTTTCTCCTCGATAAAGGTTCATGCTGCAGCCATTTCGGCTCATTATGACTGTGACCCTCCTTTGTTTTCCCATCCTTTGTTTAAGCAATTTCTTAGAGGGGCAAAGAACATAAGACCCCCACGTAGAGCTCCTACTCCTGCTTGGGATCTCAATTTTGTGTTGGAAAAACTTACTCTACAACCTTTTGAGCCTGCAGCTACTGCCGAGTTAAAGTATTTATCATGGAAGACTGCTTTTTTGTTGGCCATTACCTCTGTAAGAAGGGTTTCTGAATTACAGGCCCTTATGGCAGTGGAACCTTTCCTGATTTTTCATAAGGATAGGGTATCTTTGCGTACTAATCCTTCCTTTATGCCTAAAGTGGTTTCTAGTGTGGCCTTGAACCAAACTATTCATTTGCCTACTTTTTATGCAAACCCCCAAAATAAAGGGGAGAAGATTTTGCATACTTTGGATATTCAGACAGTTACGTTATTTGAGCAGAACCAAGGGGTTCAGGCAGTCTCAGCAGTTGTTTGTTTCTTTTGCTTTGGGTTCTCAGGGGAAACCTGTTTCAAAACAAACTATTTCTAAATAGATTGGATTTTGTATTTCTTTCTGTTATTCCCATCATGGTAAGGAGGTTCCGGCTGGAATCAGACCTCATTCCACTAGAGCTACTGCCACTTCTACTGCCTTTCTAAGGGGGGTAGCTACAAAAGATATTTTGGAAGCAGCCACTTGGAGTTCAGTACATACTTTTTCCAAGCATTACCACCTTCCTCTTTATTCTAAGTCTAGGGCTGGATTTGCCTCTGCTATATTACAGGGCATTTTAGCAGCCCCTAATGCTTTATGATTTTGCCATCCTCCCTTTACCTCTGCTTTGGGATTCTACCCATAAGTAAGGACTGCAGCAATGTGAGATGAAGAACATAGTACAGTTTTGTACCTACCATAAATGTAGATGTTCGAAGATCCACATTGCTGCAGTCCAATTTACCCTCCCTCCTTCCCCTCTGTAGTTTGGCATGGTAATATGGTTTGGTTGATGGTTGTTGTTGGGCATGTTTTTGGGAGGTATCCTATTTTTGGGCTGTGGCCTTTCTTTTTAGGGCCTTCTGACATCTGGGGCAAGAAAAGACTGAGGATATGACGTCGGTCATGCGCTCTTATACCCTGACGCTCTGATGTCAGTTCTGAGCGCCCATGACCGACGTCAGCCTAATACTTTGGTATTCGGGCCGACCGAGGACAGCGGACTATCCATAAGTAAGGACTGCAGCAATGTGGATCTTCGAACATCTACATTTATGGTAGGTACAAAACTGTACTTTCATCCTCTTCAAAGCTAGATACCAGGCCCCCTTCATTGACTTCATCTAGTCATCCAGGTCTGTTGGCAGTATTAAAGCTTCTGACTTGGAGCAGCTAATGAGGTCCTTGCAGACCCTGATACTATAAGGATTATTCCTTTTGGGTTTGGGTCTGGTTACTGGACCTTCAGCTCAGTCTTTCTTCCTTGCCCCCCCCCCCCCCCATCAGATCTGAGGTCTTCATATCCAACCCATAGGATGGGAAAGCAGTTTGGCTTGAAGGCCTGGACATCTTCGGCTCAGTCATTCTTTGGTCTTTTGACACTACTTTGGGGGCTGTCTGGAACTTTGAAACAGTATCAAAGCTGGAGTTTGGGTTGACTGCCCCTCCTTCAGGCTTCTCTCTCCCTCTTAGCTTTAGCTTTTGACGGCTCTGTTCCAGTCTGTGTTGTGGCTACATATAGCTTCCTTCAGCTTGGGTGTCACTGGTACCTTTGGATACTGGGACCCTCTGTTCTGGTTGACCAGCTTCTGTCCTTCATTGTAGAAGAGATGTTCTCGAAGGAGATGGGTCATGTTTCTCCATCTGGGTTCCCATCACCGTTGTTATCTGGGTCTACGACCTGTTAGCAGTCTGCTCCTGGACAGCCCTGCATCAGTTGGTCTCCATTCTGCTCCCTTAGAGGCCCCCCTACACCAAGCCTCACCAGAGTGGGAGTTTTCAGGGAAGAGGAGGTATAAGGAAATGCCTCGACTCCCTGGAGGAGTCTCTGGGAAGATACTGACCCTGAGGGAGAGGATCTCTGTGGGATGATGCTTTGCTTGGTGATCTCTTGGATCTGCTTTGCAAAGTAGAGGCTGGACTACTGACTTCCCCCTTTTCGGAGGAGTCAGTATCTTTGGAGGCCTTCCGCATGGGCACATCCATGCCTTGTGTAGTTCCCTCTCTGGATGCGCTCAGACCTAGTGTCCTGGAAGATGTAGAATGTACTTGACATAATGGAGCCGTTTCCCAAGAAGTCTGATAAGATTCTTACACCCACCAGGGACCTGCCATGTTTAAGTAAGGGTCCTGCTGTCTGATTGTTGTGGCAGCTGCCACCAAGATTACTGAAGACAGCTATTTGGTCCATCCTCCAAATAGGGAGTCTCCGGTTTGGACCATTTAGGGAAGTGCTCCTATGCCTCAGCTATGTTTGCATTGAGGGTATTTAATTACTTATCACACTTGGCTAGAGTAACTTGACCCGTTGTCTGAAGTGTCAAGGAGTGTTAAGAAGAAGCAGTCTTCAGAGATTCAAGAGAAGCTTGACACGGTCTCCCCTGCTATCCGCACCACTATCTCGGAGGCTCATTTCTAATGCAGCCGATGGAGCATCCCAAGCAGCTGGCTCTTGGATTGCCATGCGATGCCATCCCTGTTTGGATTATGCAACTTTGCCAATTACTTCAAGGTGTCCTTCATTAATGTCTCCTTTGATTCTGCCTTGTGCAAATTAGAGATTTTAGGACCGAGCAAGATGGGAAAACGCTGTCTGCTTAAGAGTTTTGCTACCCTTAATTGAACCTGTTTGAGGAGTTAGGGGGAGGGGGCAAATGCTAGTTTCTCAAATCTTCTCAGGATGTTCCCTCCTGAGGGCAGGGGGAACCTTAACTGATGCTGGCCACGGGGCAGGAGCAGTCTGCAGTCGGGATTTCCATGGGGCTTTCTCTGGTGGGCCCTTCCACTGACCCTGAAGGCTTGCCAGACTGCCCTACTCTAGAGGCAGTTAAGGGGCACTTGGCTCTTCACCCCGAAGCTTTGAAGGCCATTACCTCTGTGTGGGCATTGAGTCGTGTTCGGAGGCTACTCTTTAGAGATGTCAGTTTCCTTAAACTTCTCCCAGATGTTCCACCCCATCAGAGACTGAAAGCAGCATTAGAGATTCACAAGCTGCTTGCAAACGGTCAACCATGAGGTCCCACCAGACCAGTGAGGATCTGGGGGTCTTTTCAAGATTCTTTATGGCACCAAACGGAAAGGACCTCAGTCCCATTCTGGATTTAAGTAAACTGAATCCTTTCATGAAACAAATCAAATTCTGGATTGTTACGGTGCAGTCTAGTTTACCTCTACTGAGGAAGGATTATTGAATGTGCTCGATAAACTTCGAGGATGCCTGCCAGATAGAGGTGCTCCAGGAAGTTTCTGCACTTCTGGCTGGGGGACAGTCCACTTTCGGCTCAGGGCCCTGCCATTTGGTCTTACCACAAGCCCCCATGTTTTCACCAAGTGCACGGCAGTGGTGGCAACCTCCCTTCAGCTGCAGGGATTCCAGTATTTTATGTGGATAGTTGGCTTGTTACTGCTGCCACAGAGCATTATTGATCACTGCCAGGGATACCAAACTCCAGCCATGTGACTACTTTTGCATTATGGTCAGTTACCTAAAGTCGCACCTACAGCCTGTTCAGATATCTGAGTTCATAGGTTGCCACTTGGGTAAAGTCAAGATTGCTAGGCTTCTGTGTACTTGGGCCTTGTTGCTCGCACTCTAAGCCTCCAGCTCATGCAATTTTGAAATTCTTCGGTTAAATGGCAGCAGTCATAGGATTTGAGAGTGGACAATATCTTAGCGGTTTCTGGTTGCAGTGCTCATTCCAGAGAAGTCCAGCATTCTGGCCAGCAGCATCAGCAGAAGCTTCTGTTTCCCCACAATTGGTCCCTAATTCAGAGTTACAGCTTGGATTTTTCAGAGCTGGTGTACTCCATGTTGTGGCTTGTGTCTCAGTATGCAGCAGCTATTGACACCCGATTTCCCCTTTCGAGAGTCACCTAGGGGACTCTGGTTGGCTTGGCCCCTAGAACTTCTGTATGCTTATCCCTTGTCCCTTTGTAACATTTCTTCAGAATGCATCCTTCTGCAGAACTGTGATCCTCCTAGCACCTGCGAGTGTGGTTCCCCCTTCCTTTGGCCACTTCTGAAGTACCCCCCTTGTGTACTGGATCCCATTCTGGATCTAATTTCTCATCCAGTGGATTTGGGAGACACCTAATCTTCAGTGTCTCAAGTTAACTGTGGTTTCACCAGTTCCCTTGATGGCTGGAAATCCCAAGCATTCACAGGCTGTAATCAACATCTCAAACATTCAGCTAGAAAAGAATATTCTGGGAAGTGGAGACGTGTTGCTATTTGGGTGGAGTCTTGTGGACTCAATCCCTTTTCTGCTCCTTCTTTAGTGTCTTAGGTTTTCTTGCGGAGTTCTAGTAAAGTTCTAGTTTTTCTACCATTTAAGATGCAGTTGGCAGCCATCTCTAACTTCTAAGTTGTTAGGACAATGATCCTCTGTTTTCCCTCAAGATTTCCAAGACATTTCTCTGGTACTTTTTTTGCTGTGTGCCCCAGTTCAGCAACTTCTACCTTGAGGCTCTCTTCTTGGAAGATCTTGTTTTTGGTGGCTGTTACTTCAAGGTCAAGAGTAAAAACTCCTAATTCTCCCTTATTTGGTGGATCACAAAGACAGGGTGTCTCTACATATGACCCCTACCTTTATGCTTACTGGTTTCTCAGAATAGTCTTAACTACCATACATCTTCCGGTGTATTTCTCTCTCTAGCAAAGGCAGCAAATATCTTCTGCATTGTTTGCATGTGCATAGGCAATTGAGACTTCATTTGGACCATACCAAGGCCCTTAGAAAATGCAGTTGTTTACCTCTATTTCAAAATCCAGGTTGGGCTCACCTGTGTCTAAGTGACATTTCAGAAGGATATGCAAACAGTCCCAAAGCCACTCCGATAAAGTAAGACTCTTCCACGCAAACCTTGGTCATTCTACCAGGGCTGCGTCAATTTCTAGAGCATCTGTGGATGAGGTTTGCACAGCTGCGACTTGGATAGAGCTTCACACTTTAGCAATATATGCTAGATTTTTATTCAGTCAAGATCCAGGGCTTTGTTTGGCTCCACTTTATTGCAGAATACCCTTTAGTTCCTCCTGAAGATTTTTTTCATGGCTGTAGACTGTCTCGCAGGTTGAAGCCAGACTGAGAAGACCGCATCAGACAAGTTATGTAGTTGCCATAATGATAGATCTGTGCCTTTCTCCATCTGGTTCAACCCCCCCTTTCCCTGGCTTGTTAGCAAACTTTTCCTGTCTGAGATGCCCAGACAAAGAGGTAGTCTGTTATTTTTGAAATCCTGCTCCTTTCGTGGTTAGGGAAGTTTTATTGTAAGTTTGAGGTAGCTTACATGGGGCAAACTGAGGAGCAGGGGACTGTGGGTAAAGGGGTGGAAATGGGAGAGTTCAAAGCTTGAAGGACTTGGCTGGTGTCATGTCGGATAATTCCATAGGTTGAAGCAGCTGGAGACTGACCATATGGATCTGTCATTATGGTAACTGCATAACTTTCATTTAAGGTTTAAGTAAACCATCAACAAAACAATTTTCTTTGATGTGCATTTAACTCATTCCCTGCAATGGAGATTTGGAAGTTTGCACTGTAACTTCCAATGGGTGGACTCTAAGCTTTTTGATAAAATTTGATTTATTCCTTCACATTTCAAACGGTCATAGCTCTGGGCTATTAAAGAAGAGCAAATGGCAAACTCTTCAGTGCAAACCTATGTTTATAGTGGTAGTATTTGGGTTCTAGGTTTTAAAATAGAGTTTTAGTCACAGTAAGCATAGTAATTAAATTTTGTAACATTTTGTAAACAGTTTACAACTTAACAGGTACTAGTTACACACATACTGTTGGTAGCATTTTGTTCATCCATCTGAGAGCTTTCATGTGAAGCTAAGGAGCTCTGTCTGTTGCTTGGTTGAGATATTTAGAAAAGCATGCCATTTATGACAATGAATATTAAATGAACAGCAATTATCTTTTTACCTCCACTAGATATTGGTCAAATATCAGCACAATTGTGTTTGCCGTTGTGTACGCTTTAAGTTGAAATATTTTAATACTTTGTATGTAGCATGGCTTTAAAAGTAATGCAAATATGAACAAGCAATATTTGACGCCTAGAGGGGTCAGGCTGCAACTGGAAAAGCACCTACAGGAATCACCCGGCTGTAATGAACAATGAGATTACTAAAAGTTGGCTTCCTGTGTATATTACTACTAATTCACTGTTAAATGGGCATCGGTTTCAAAAGGGAATAGAATAGTTGAGTTCAATAAATTGACTCTTAAAATTGATTTCAGAAGACAGTATGTTCAAGGATGAATGTCTTAAGTTGTATAACATGTTGGGGGAGTTCTGCAAATTTAGTAAGTGGATTACAATAGGAAGAGATTTTGAGACTTAAAGCTCGAATTTTATAAAAGTGAGTTAAGTTAATTTGAAACAAGATGCAGGTAAGGACTTGAACCGATGGTTAATTAAGAAAAGTATTTAGTTCTTTAGTACACTAATGCCATTAGGGAAATTAATAACCACTGGAAATTTTTTGATTTAGGGGCATCAACAAATGTATTTGGGACAACTGCCTGCAGTCCCTTGCTCCTCATCCAGTGGGTTTTAAGTGAATGGCAAATACAAAAAAATTGTCTTGAGCATCCCCTTGGCCAAGTGCCAGGGGAGATGATGGGTGCTAAAAGGTGTGGGGACTGTGCCTAATGTCAGTTTAACATTCATGAGGTTGTCCTTGTTAAGTATGGGTTGGAGAATGTGTACAGTAGTTGCAGCACTACCTGGGTTGTTTACCTTGCCGGTTACAATGCATTTTACATTGGCAAGACAGAAGTCCCTGAAGACTGTCAGCATGCATACACTATTAACAAAAAAGGTGATGGCACACTTGCAAGACGTTCAAATGTATGCAAGTGCTGGACATTATTTATTTTTGGTACTGGACTAGGTAGAAACTCCAGAACGTGGAGGTGATTGGAAAACAATGTTGGAAAGAACTTATTTGCCAGGTGTGAACTAACTCCAAGATCTTGCTTTAAATTAGTTCCATTGCGAGTATATTAGAGTTGAGAGCATATTCTAAGCTGTTGAGAGCATCTAAGCTTTAGGAGTTTGAATTTATAAATGTTTTTGAAATGATTTTTTTGTAGGCTGTTTTAATGGTTACACTGAATTCAATTTCTCCACTAATGAATATTGTGTATTTTAACCATGTGATGAACTAGGAATTTGAAATTTTGATGCGAGTGCACTAGTGTGTTTTTTTTTTAGGTTCTGAAAAAATCCAAGATATGAGCAGGAATGAAAGCGCTTAACCTTGTGTGCTCCATTTGATTCTCTACTTTTTTAGCCATCTCTAATGTTGGTGTATTTCAAATCTAAATTTGTTGACTTGCTATTCCACTTGTGGCTGGAGCCTCACTGAACACCTGCGCTGAGACTGCTATTTTGGTTATTTTTCTAGGGCACCCTGTCGTTCTTTGGGTTTGGTTTTAAGATTCATTTCCAAGTAAAATTACGGTTAGGATTCAGACTGACTCGTATACTTGAGCAGAGGAAGTAATTATCTGTGAGCCATCCTGTGCATAGTCTTTATAGCCCTCAGCCCTTTGCACATCTGCTAATCAGCACTGCACTATGCAGTACTATGGTGAATCCTAGCCTATATGTGGAATTGCAAACAGTAAATATAGTGCTGCATTTTTGTTGGGATGTAGCTAAAAAGTATTCTTGGACCATTCCCTTACTTTGTAAACCAATTTAAAATAAAACATCAGAACTAGTACTTTTCCCAAGACAAAGCTAGTCTGTTTTCTGACTTTAGCCATAACTTTGGTCACCTCCCAGAAGTCATATAACGGAGTTTTAATTTTGAATGTTTCAGTTTAAGGCCTTTGAGAGGCATTGATTTTCCCCCTGCAGTTTTGCAGCGAAAGTATTTTCGTTCCCCCTCTCTCTGGACCTGGGGTTCTGATTTGCTGTGCAGAGGAACTTTCTGCCTTGTGCATATTTGTTGAGCTAGTCTTGTTTTAAATTTTCTGATTTGCTTGTGAAGGCACTGAGCATTGGGTTAACTTCTTTCTCTTCCAGCTATGTACAGATAGTGAAGATTGCTAACCCCATCTTGATGAATATTTCAAAGTGCTTAAATTGTGGGAGTGTATCAAACCGTACTGTTTTGGTTTTATTTTGACAATTTCAGTGTAACATCTTTTTCCTCTCATTCAAAGGTCTTTGAAGGAAATAGACCAACAAATTCCATTGTCTTTCCGAAATTAACTCCGTACATATTGGGAGCCTTGATTGGTACGTAATTTTTAAGATGCTTTTATTTATTTTTGAGTTGTTAGTTTGTATAATAACTGTACTTTTTTTCTTGCAGCCATGTATGAGCACAAAATCTTTGTACAAGGCGTTATATGGGACATCAATAGCTATGACCAGTGGGGGTAAGTGCTAAGATTGTATTTTTCCCCGAGATGTTCAGGCTGAGTGTTTTAATATGCGTTTTGAAAGTGTTGTATGCACTCTGCACCTAAATGTGCATAGGGCTCGTGTTTTGGTTTGTAGGGTAAACTGGATACTTTTAAGAGGTGAAGCTTGCCAGATAAATGTGGATTGTAGAAATTAGATTCTGGTCAGCTGAGACATGATTTTAATGAATTAAATAATCCCATAGTTCTAAATACTAGCAGGTAGCAACTGATATTTGTGAATTTCAGCAATGAGATGATGAAATGCAGCTATGAATTATGCAAATCTGGCTGCTGGACAGGATACAACCTGAATCTTTGAGAGTAGTGTGCTGCTTGGAATGGACTGAAAAAAAATCAGCCTCTGAGCTGGAGTTTCTTTTTTTTTTTTAACTACAAGGTTGTGGGAGCATTTGGAGGGTGTGGTGTTAAACTCTGCCCCAAATTCTGTCCTATAAAGTGCTTCCTTTTGAGTAAAAGATGCTCCTTTTTGGATAGCATGCTTGAACATATGGGGGACTAATGTGTTGAATTTTGACTTGTGTCTTATGGTGGCTTGTTAAACTGCTACAAATGGCCTGAAACTCCTTTTTACTTGCAGTTTTTCATTATGACTTGAGCATCTCCTGGTCAAAGAAATGCCACCAAGTGAAACTTGATAGAATGTTTTTCTGGAATTTGGTAGAATCCTTGTAAATTATGGATGGAAAAACTCTAAAACGTTGATTTTTGACCAACAAACAAACTCTATAGGTTATTGATGACTTGAGTTTAGCAGTTTGAATGTATCACTACTTTATCGGTTGGTTCCAGAAACTGTTTTTCTATTTTTGGAGTTGAGAAAATTTCTGAGCTTCATAATGTCCCAAGAAAAGCAATTTTAAATGTGTGCAGAAGACTTGATTCTGCTGTGGCTTAAACTTTTAGTATATTTTTAGAAGTGCAACGGATGTCCTCTTGAGTACCATGCAGCTTTGAGTAAAGACTTTGAGCAGACCTAGCAGTATTTTTGTATAATTGGATCAGACAGTTTAGGGCCTTTAGTCTGTTATGCTATAGCCACAGAAATGCTTTGTGGGGCCAAGGCATTTGACAGAGTACCCCCACTCTGGCATTGTTGACAAACTCGAGAGGTTGGGTACAAACCCATGTCACCTGGTAGCCAACTGGCTCACACAGGACCCAGGAATTTAGGACTGCAGAGTCCACCTTTACAAAGAGGCCAGTCACAAATGGAGTCCCTCTGGGATCAGTCCTTGGACTGCTCCTTTTTGGCATTTACTTCTCAGAAGTCCAGGCCAATGTCAGTGGTGTCTGGCTGACTAACTTTGCAGATTGCAAATTAGGAGCAGTCATTGAATCTCACACTGACAAATGTTCTCCGGAGGGGGCTCACACAAACTGGTGCCAGAGCCATGAGCTGAAATGAAATGCCAAGAAATGGGAAGTTATCCATTCCTGGTAACTCCTATTGACAAGGGGACACACAAGATAATCTAGATTTTGATCATAATGTGTCTACAGTGGTGAGGAAATCATTCTGTTGCACAACTAAACAAAGGTATGGCATACAGTGCAAGGAAGTCACTGTTCACTATATTCTGCATTCATCAGGCCTATCATTGAGTACAATGTATGTGCCTAACCAGGCATATCCAACAACTGGAACGTCCACAGAGGTTCCTCACTAAGAGTACAGGGCATAAGTAATATGTCCCATGCAGACTTTCTCAAGGCCCTTTTCCTGTATTCTGTCTCCTACAGGCTTGAGGGGAGATCTATACCTGGAGTACAGGGTGTTGTCAGAACCCACTCTGGACCTCCTGCATATCCACAAAACAGTACCAGAATTACCTGTTCTAAAGACTTGAACCTTGCCTGTGATATAAATAGGACTTGCTGGAGAGTTAGGTTATGTATTCCAGAGACTACCCTGTCTATGGAACAGGCTCCCCATCCATGTGAAGCAGTTCCTCCCTAACCCAATTCAAGTGGAACCTGGACAATTGGATGGGAAACCAGAAATTCATCACTGGTTTGGCACCTATGTCTCTGCAAACCTGTAACCTGTAAATGGTTAATCTCCCAGGCCCATACTTACACTTGTCAAGGGTATCAGAACTAGTCAGATTTGGGATGCATGGCTAGGCTTAAAAAGACCCTTGTGGTCATTGGCCTAGTAAACACCTATGAACCTGTGTTAGTGGTTTATAGATGAATATTCAAGAAAGTGGAACTGCAGATTTTACTCATATGCCAGGGAGTGAGATGCATGGGACCTTACCAGTCCAGCAGAGGCCTGTAGATGTCAGACCTGGTGAGGTTCTACCTTGTGCACCCTCTAGTCCCACTGATTTAGTATTTGTCCCAGAGTGCCCTGATCCCTCCTGATGGACATTGGAAAAGTTCACATCTGGGCATGGTACTGCCACTTGAGCAAGAGTACATCTACCTTGTCAAGTCCTGTTTTTCCACGTGAAATCCATCTTCAACAGTCGTAATAGAGAGAAGGAGCAATAACTGTTAAGATTTTATCCTAACAAGGCTGGCATGTCAAAATAGGCCTGGCACCCAAGGTTGTGGTATTTCTCCTAAGGCTGCCACTCTCAGGAGGAAACCCCCACCACCGAAGAGGAATGCTCCAGATGTGCTCAAATGGGGCTGATTTAACTATTCCAAGAGTTGTTCACCAGTGGACTACCTCAGTACTTGTGAGGTAACCATTCCCCTTTGATGTCTGGTTTGACATGTTGAATGTTGGTTGGAGCATTTTAAATGTGGTTTCAGACGGGTGTTGAAGTAGAAAACATTATGTAGCAACATCTTGGGCTTGGATGAACCCAGCCTCTTGGTGTGTGTCCCCCCCCCCCCTCCAGTTTTTCTTGGCATCCAGAAGTGCATGAGTTTGCATCTATAGGGCCTGGCTCCCAAACATCTGCTCCCAAATAGTGAAGTCCAGGAGGCCCACCATATGCTCCAAGACAAGTCGGCCACTGGTCTCTGCAATTTTAAGAAGTTTATATTGGTGGAAGCAGATCTGAGCTGGCATAAGACCAACATTCTTCTCCACCAATAGTTTGGTGTTAGACTGCTTTGGAAAGTTTGCACCTTTTGTTACTTTAACATTTCCTGATATGTTTTTGTTTGCATCCCCAAATAAAAGTACCAAGCCAGTATTCTGAAACAAAAGGTATGGTTTCAGTTTGAGTCTGCAGGTCAATTCAGACTGAATGTAAAGTGAGCAAGCATGCCATTAAATAGTATGAGCCTGTCAAGAGTTCATTATAGCAGCAGATACTGTGACTATAATATAAAGCCTGACTCTAGTTACAGCCATTTTTCAGAGGATATGATGAGCGGTCTTCTAAAGTCTTACTTGGATGATTTTATTTTCTCCCCTTCCATCAAAGACATTTAGATAATTGGAGAAGGGTTAGACCATGGTATCAATAAAGCAACCATCTCATCCACTTCTAGGTTCAGGAGGGCTAAATACCCCTCTACAATGCAGTGGAGTTTAAGCAGATTAATGTCTGAGAAAAAGCAGGTTTGGAGAGGCTGCAGTCAAAACTGGACAGAAGAGGTAGGTGGGCAAGTCCCCTCCCCAGGATTGTTCAGGCTTGACCTGGCTGACCCCAGCTCTTAATCCAGTACGGACTGCTCCCAGCTTCCCCTTTTTCCTCCCTTACACTTCTTGTAGGCAGATTTTCTCATTTCAAGGAGAACTGGTTCTTCCTGACTACCATCCCTTTATGTATTCTAGGATGAATCCAGTCTGATCTATTGTCAGCATCTCAGTTTTTTGAAAAACTGATTAACCTACCTTACCTGGGTAGCTCAGTTCACTGGCTTATTTTCTGAATGCTGAAAGTATTTGACTCTCTGCCGTTTGACTTGTCTGAGCTGGGTGAGACTAGGAGCTTCAGGGTGTAATTGTGCCAGTTTGTTGGTTGTGGGGTATTTCCTCCTTTATGATGCATAACTATGGAACTTGTGTTTTTGCAGTGGGCAAGCTCCCTGCACCCCACACTCCTTGCTAATAATATACATACCAACTCTGAGACTGCACTATAGTGGGTAAAAGGGTGCATTTGCCACTACCATGATCTGAGTCAAAACTGTTTAACTGCCTTGTTCATGTAGTCTTTTCCATTAGGGTTTCAACAGTGTCATTCATCAGCGAAGTGAACTAGACCTGGGCAAGCATTAATGTGCTTTGCAAGCCCCGGGCAAAAATAGGAGTCATTTTAGTCCTTATTGACATGACAACATCCCATTTGTATTCAAGTCCCTCAAGTGAGGATATAGAAATACACCCTACATGAGCTGCTGCAGCTTCAGATATTTACTGCTTTGTATATGTTCTACACTTGGCTATCGGGCACTAAATGCTAGCAGTAGGTTAATTTACTGGCAAGGAAGATCAGATTCCAGTCTGACCCCTTTATACTGCACTGTGATCTGATACTGATGAGGACTTAATCATTTGTGTACACACATCTGTAATGTATCTTTGAGTGGCTACTGCTGACAGTTTATAGTTTATGCACTTGTTTCCCCTAATGCTTTTCCCCCACTGTAGTCTAAGTAAATGGGCCCTTTCTTCAGTGCTTCACTGGAGTATTTGTGGTGGCTTTCCCTCTATTTCATCTCTGTAGGAGCACCAGCATTTTTATGATTAGTCAGTGTAAAGACCTAAATCTTCACTATATAGGACATGCTGGAAGGACAGATTTACTTTGTTATAAGTAATGTCTGCCTTTCCTTCAAGGCGAGCATAACTATTTCTGTGCTTTTTTACCCTCTATGCAGTATGTGCTCTGAAGGTAGGTATTGGCAAGGTGATTATGGTCCATGGACTCTGCCTTTTTATTTTTAAACTCTGAACCAGGTTGACCTTGCGTGTTGCAAAACTGTTTTCCTCATGCATTAGACTGCATGCAGAGGTTGCTGTAGTCCTTATGTTGTGTGGTGGCTGTCCTGTAGGTGTTGCTTTGCTATAGGCCCTGTGTTCTCCCCTGTCTTTTATTCTGCACAGTTGGTGCACTGAGTCATTGCCCACTTTTGACTTTGCACCAAGCGGCAAAAACACCAGCATTGCTTTTTATTGCTGTTGATCTAGTTTGATGTTACTTTCCAGAACAGGAAGTTATAATTTTTAACCATGGCAAGCGGGCATATTTGAGAGGTCATGGGGTTTGTATTTGGGAGTTGGTCTGGTTTTGAACTTGGAATATTAATATAAAGTTTGGGTAAGAATGGTAGGATAAGTGGGGCCATGCAGTGATGAACTTTTGCTTCTGATGCTTCTTGACTGCTTCTTAGATACTCCAGTGTGGGCATTGCAGCTTATTTTATCCACAGTGCACTACTTAAGTCTGCCACCTCTTGGCCAGTTAGCTCCATTATTTTTCCATGGGGGTGTGGGGTTAACAAAGAGACTGTTGGGGATGGTTTGAGATGTTCTACATTCATCCCCTTTCACTCCTCCAGTGACAGATCGTGGCTGGGATGTGCAATAGTTGGCTTACTCAGCTCACCTTCTAGGGAAGTACTTTCTGTTGGCAAGACTACCCTGCTCATCCAGAAGAGGCATATTTCTATTTATCTTATCACTGGTTCATGTCCCTGAGCACATGCCTATATTTCCCTGCCTGTGCCATCAAGCACCTTAGTTGCTACTGAATGTGGGCCAGCTGGGTTGTACTAAAGGCTTTATCCCTTTATTGCCACTGGTGCAGGGTGAGTTTAGTAAACGTCAAGAAAATAGCTGGTGTTAAAGTCTTGCAGATTAAGACCAATGGGTTGCTTACATCTGTCTGGAATGTGATACTGCAAGAAATTTTTCTAATAGAATTTCTAATGTTGGAAGTGGGTAAATGGGTATCTGCATGTAATCATTAGTCCCCATCTGATCAAAATTTACCTAGACTTGAAAGTGTTGCCAGTTTGTTTCTAGTTTCGGACTTTACAATACTTGTATAATCCTGCAGCCATTTTTTTGTCCACTGTAGTGATGCTCAACAGGAGCTAATTTGATCCTTTGTGAGACAGCAGTGAATGGGTGTTAACTTTGGAAAGCCAATTTTTCATTCCTACTTGAAGGCACCATGTTTCTGGTGACAGTCACTTCTGTAATGTGCATTAGTAATGCACGTTCCTGAGTGCATCTTGTATTTTTAAAATTACTTTAGTGTGGTGACACTGAGTTTTTCAATTTTCCCCATCTCTCAAGTAATTTTAAATTCCTATATGCATTGTTCTACCAAGCCTTTGAGGTCTTCAGTTTCATTCTGGGAAGATAGTGCTAAAGCAGATTTGGAAACTTTTTGCTTTTGCCTTTGGTGGTTTACAGGGTCAATTACAGATATTGCTGTAAATGGGGAAGTTATTCACATTATCCTTGCATGTCAACTTTATCTTTTGCCTTGTATGTTTGCCTGACCCATGGTGCTAGCTGTGATGAAAGGATTATTGCTTAAGTTAGTAATGCCAGACAGTAATACTTGAGAAAATTCAATATGATGTCCATTTTCATTCTATTTTCAACTGTTGCATTTGCATCTGATCCTCTGATCAGACTCTGCTGTTTAGCTTGTGCCCATCAAAAAGCTCTACCTCCTCCCTTACCCATAATGCACCAATCACCAATATACCTCTGATCTCATTTTGCTGTCGCGAATAAAACTTGGTCGCCTTCAGCTCTTGAACAATTTTTCAGAAGTTTTCAACTATAACTTAAATATCCTCCAGTTTTCCTCTTACACTAATTGCAATCTCCTTTACAATTGTTGGTACTTAATCGCTTTTCATAATTCTACACTTTTTAGTATATCCTTAATACCATTGTGTGTTTTTGTTTTTTAGTACCGATTTTTTTCTTTGCTCCCTTTATATATTTTCTACATAGTCAGGTTGTCAGAAAAAGGCCCTTCGGGGTTCAAAAGTGCGGGCAGAAGTTGCCTTTATCAGATGTGCATTCTTTGTGTAGGCTTGGATCACAAGTTGAATGCAGTACATGTCTGCACTTTAACCTGTGAGCCATTGCTGACCGTAAGAATAAACTTGTATTGAAAGGCTTACTCCCCACACCTTTCTCTGAAGCTATTGCTGGAGCTCAACCCTCCAAGTCTAAATCTAAGGAGATTTTCCACCAAATCTCCAGGATCATTGATTTGATCTTTGGTGCTGCCTAAGAAAAAACAGAAATTGGATCCGAAGACTTCCTCCAGTTTCAGTGCCAGATCTAACAACTATCTGCTCTGATCTGAGCAGTTTGGATCAGACACTCTTACCTAGGATACCAGAACAACAAATGCAGACCATCCAAAAACTGAAGGTACTGAAGACACCAGCGAGCCAGCAAGAAGTTTAAAAATTCATTAGTAATGAGCCAACAAGATTAAGCGCTTTCGTCAGTCTATAACCAATCTCAGATTCTGATGACGGTTGGCTATTGATTTGAAAGTGCTTAATCTTGTTGGCTCATTACTAATACATTTTTAAACTTCTTGCTGGCTCGCTGGTGTCTTCAGTACCTTCAATTTTTGGATTCTGTATTTGTTGACCCTTACCTAGGACTAGGTACTCTCCCACTGTTGGATCCAGTATCTTCGAGTTCCCTCTTAAGCTTCTGTTAGACATCTGGAAGGTTCCAAAAATAATGTGGACAGGATGATTATCTGTGCAGATTGAGATGGGAGTTCTCCTGGCTCTTACTCCTTTGGGTCAGGAAGTCTGTCCTATCACTCCACCAATTCACAGCTCCTTCTCTGATCCCACTTCAGTGCCCTTTGATCTGAGCCTTCTGGGTCTGTCTGGTGTAACAACTTTGGATCCAAAGCTGTCTGGGTGAACCAGCTCTGTTTTCAGAGCCATATGACTCTCTGCCGAAGCACCTCTGTCTGAACCGATTTACTCAAGTATTTGGAGCAGTCTATACCCCGAGAGCCTCTGAACTGGACAGCTCTGCTTTAACTTCCTCCTCGGGTATATTACCTTTGGGGCAGAGGAAACTGTTGGGCCAGAAGCCTGGCTTCTTTGCCTCAATTGTCTTCCTTCTCCAGGGAGCGTTGTGCCTTTGAGGTAGTGAAGAGGGTGTGTTCCATTCCAACAGAACAGATGGATTCTATTTCCTTGGATACTCCTTCTGGATCTCTGATGTCTCTGTGCATTAAGCCACATCATTCTATGCCACAGACTTGAGCCACTTCATTCTATGCCACAGACAGGCAGCCCAAAGTCTCCAGACTACCCAGCAGGGTTTTACAATCTCTTTAGTACTTCACTGGAGCATCCCACCGAGGGAAGTACCTAGGAAGAGGAAGTTCCTATGAAGAGGAGGAGGCACTTGGACCCCCCTCAAGTCCATCACTGATATGAATCGGGGGAGGGGTCCCTGTGATCAGCTCCCAAAGATTTCTCATTTGGGGATATTCTTGAGGTCCTTGGGCAGAGAAGTGGTTGATCCTCTGATGACCATTCCCCAGAGGAGTCTGTATTCCTGGAAGCCTTTGGAGCTGGCCTGTCTACCTCCTGGGTTATTCCATCCACCAGTTAGCTCACTGACTCTATCTCTAGGAGGGTGTGGAGGGAGCCTGACTTGGTTGAGACAATCCCCAAGAGACCAGATCAGATTCTGCCCAGCTTGGTGTTGGGGAGTTCTGGAGTAAGTAGGTGGCTGTAAATGCTATGGTTGTGGCAGCGGCCACCAAGAAGGAAGTTAAGTAAAGTTGCTCTGTCCATCCCCCTAACCAGGGAGTCTAGGGCATTGGACAGAGTTGGGAAACTTGTGCATACTTTAGCTGCCTTTGCCATTAGGTTGCTGAACTACTTGGCACACTTTACAAGACTACAAAGGGACTTTATCAAGGAACTTTCCAAATACATTTCAAGGATCAGTACTGCCAAGGCTAAATATTCTGTGGCCTCATTTGGCTACCCTTCAGTCTGTTTCAAATTTGTCCATGAGGCTTATCTCACATGCAGACGAAGGTGTCTCAAGGGCAGTGGGTTCAGATATTTCCATCAGGAGACCTGCTTGAATGTGATTTTGCAGAGCCATTCAAGTCCTCATTTGTCAATTCACCCTTTTGACGGCAGCTAGTTTGGCCCAGAAATGAAGGGCACGCACTCCAGGTGGGAAAAAGATGGAAAGACCCTCTCTGCAGTGGATGTATATTTTTCGACCCCCTCAGCCTTTTCTAGGAATCAACAAGGTGGTTGGAAAATGTGGTTCAGGAAGTCCTGGGGTCCTTTCCAAGATGGATGTGGAGATGCCCCCCCCCCCCCAGGGGCAGAGGGGGCAAGTTAAATGGAGGATGTCCATGTGGCAGATGAGGCTTGCAGAGCCAGGGGTCCAGAGATGCTTTCTGTGATCAGTGCTTCTAAAAGGAGGCCTAATTGTCCCCTCTGGAGGCAGTTGGGGGTTTATTATCCCTGTGCCAGAGCCTAACTAGGCATAAGATACTTGGGTGCACAGGATGATTTCCAGAGGTTGTATAACTCCCTTTTCACATCCCACCTCTATCTATATGCACATTTACTGATGTTTCACCCAGTCAGAGGAAAGCAGCAGCACTAGAAATACTAAAGCTGCTATAAAGTCACAAAATGCCCCACCAGATTAGAGTCTGGAACTTGCCCAAGATTTTTATTGTGCTAAAGAAAATAGGGGGATCGGAGACCAATTTTGGATCAGAGTTGAACAAGTCAGTTTGACAGTTTTGGATGGTCATGGTTCAGTCCATTCTGCCTTTTTTGGACAAGGACAACTGGATCTGCTCTATAGCATGCATCTTGATGGTTTATCACAAAAATGAACACGGTCCAGAAGGTATTTACACTTAAAGCTGGGAGCCAGTCACTACCAGTTCAGAGCACTGCCTTTTTGCCTCACCACAGCCCCGAGGATGTTCACCAAATGCATGCAGTGGTAACAGCTCACTTGAGACTGCAAGGATTCAGGGTTTCCATGCTTGTAAACTGTCTCATTACTGCCCTGACTATGAGTAAGAGATAAGGTACTCCAGACTTGTTCTCATCTGGGGATAACTAAATTGTAGCAAGTCTGTTACAACCGACTCAAACATTGGAATTCATAGGAGTGGTGGACAACACCGTATCTGTGACAACTTCACTTCCCCTCTCGAGTGCAAGACTACTGATTCCAGGTTTGGAAGTTGCAGTACCAAAATTTCAGCTCTGATTCTGTAAGCTTTGGTGTCAATGTCAGCAGCCATAATTTTAGTTCCGCTAGCAAGGTTTCATGTGAGAATTCGATGGATGTTTTCACCACAGTCGTAGATTCTTTATCAGTACATGTCAGCACGAATAAGAATCACTCAGGCATGCAAGAGATGCCTTTGGATTTGATCAGGTCAGATTCTACAAGGCTGTCCCTTCATCCTCCTTAGCCCATGGCTGTAGTGACCACTGACTATTGGGTGCAGGGTTTCTTGGGGAAAACTGTCCAAGGCACTTGGCCCCCTGGAGAGGCCAGCATGCATGTCAATGTCCTGGAAATGACAGCAATGCTGTTGGTATTGCAGGCATTCCAAGATGCTCCCTTTTGGGAAAGTTGTGATGCAGACAGACATGTCACTTTGGTACATCAATAAACAAAGGGGAACCAGGTCTCGAGTCTGGGCTTCCTAGATGAACTAGTCTGCACACTTCCCAAGTCAGTAATTTTCACTATAACATCCAGAAACTCAATCTGATCTCTAGAACATTTCTAAGTAAATTTCAAAAAAGCCATTGTGGTATGCAGGTAGTCTAGAACTTGACCAAGTAATTAAAGAGCCAGTCTACAAAAAAAAAAATATACTAACGAAACGGTTGTACCATAATATATAGTCACAGAAATTACTACCATGGAGCACAAAATTCTCTTCCCATTGTGCCAAAGCTAAGTTGGTGTAGCTATTGGCACAGGCTGTGCCCATAGCCATGCCAACATTTTGAAGGAAAAACTCTTCAAGACAAACGCATTATTTTATAAAAGTATCTCTAACAGGTTCCAAATCAGATTTACCTTATGGGAAAATGCAAGTTTTTTTATTCAAAAATTATCTTATGCTTTCTACCCCCCCCCCCCAACTATTAGGTATAACCGTAAAAAGCAATTCAATATCCATAGGTAAAAAAACACTTCACTGTGCTCTGAAACATTACCATACAACTCGAGTAAAAATGACTTTGCATCAGTACAGTATTGCATGCATCTACTACAGGGCATCAAGTTTTTTCTAGAAATATGGAAAGTGGTTCTGTCGCCCATCCGTTAGATACTATTGGTCCCATTGGTCGGCTAATTAAATCTTTGTGCACATTAGGAAGGCCATATAAAACCTGGATTAATGGGTGCTCTACAATAAACTATCAAGTCTCCGATATTTTAGTCATTAACAAATCAAATAGTAAAAATACTTTTATCCATCACCCCTTTTACAAACACCTTGGAGACTCAAATATGTGGTATTTTCATTCAGTAACTTTATCTGCTGTATATAAAATATTTATCTATTACTACAGTCTCCCTACCTTTATCAGCTGGTCTGCTCTTTATTGAAGTAATTTCCTTCATCTCACATAGAGCGTCATATTAAACTGCTTTCAAATTATGAAAATGTGAAACACTCTCGTTCAAATACATCTCTGAGATCTCTCACAAATACACATTTCTACTGTTTGGAGTTTCAGTACAAAAACGCTAGGTTTTTAAAAATTAAATCTGTATTGTGAGGAAACAGTTCTTAAACGTTTCTACCAAACATGAAGTCCATTAAAATGTCTGCCATGTCAGACTTCCTTGCCGGAATAAAGGAAAGTCCATTATTTAGCAAGGAAACCTGTGTAAGTGTAATTGAATGACTTAGAGAGGCAGTTTTTTCATGGTCCAGAGAGGGTTCAGTGAATGTGAATGACAAAACCCTCTGTTACATTACCATCAGCTGTCACATCCATTGCTTTGGTAACAGGAACCAAGCCCCCTCCTTAAGTTAGTGACTGCTGGCACATCTAATACGAATGCTCAAGCAGCTACATTGTTGTCTCTACTGATAACACAATTTCTGATACTACCACTCCTTTTTTGCTGAAGGAGCCTCTGCCTATAAAAGAACGGTTGAGGAGCAGAGGGAGGAAGGGAAGAGTTCCATAACTTCAGAGTATGGAGAACATATAGGCAGGAGTAAAGATACAGAACAGACACTGAAATGTTTGGTTATTAACCTTTCCTCAAATACGCTTGCACCTGCACAAATTTCCTTGCTGAATAAAGAATTTTCCATTATTTTGGAAAGTAAGTCTGACATGGTAGACATTTTAATAGACTTAATGTTTGGTAAAAATGCTTTAGGAAACCGATTTTTAAATATTTTTAAAAAGCGTAGTGTGTTTGTACTTTAACTCCATCTAACAATAGAAATGTTTGTGAGAGATCAGAGATGTATTTAAATGAGTTTCAGTATTTCATAATTTAAAAGCAGTTGAATATGATGTTCTGTGCAAGTTGAAGGAAATTACTTCGATAGAGAGCAGGCCAGCTAATAAACGTGAGGGGAATTGTAGTAATGGATGAAGTATTTTGTATACAGCAGATGAAGTTATTGAATGAAAATGCCACATATTTGTGTCTCTAAGTTGTTTGTAAAAGGGATGATGGATAAAGTATTTTTAGTATTTGTAAATGCTAGTGCTGGCTACACAAAATACGGCACAGCGCGAACAGAGAAGATCTCTTTAATATGTAATCCACACAGTTAAAAACGAATCTGGTTTCCACACAGTTAAAAACGAATCATCTGGTATCTGGTTAAGCGCTTTCATCTATAATCTACAGACTTCAGAACCATATAACATTTAAAATCACTTCTTTAAATAAATGTTTTGGCGCCAAAAACTTGTAAAAATTGATTAACTTGGAGACATACCAATATATAGAATAAAATACATAAAATACAATACATATTCATGCTGCACATAATCAATTGTAATCTACATATTAAGAATACAAATATAAATCCTAACTATACATTTAACTGCACACTATAATACTATAATGCATTGATAAAATATAAAAAAATATATAAATATTTAAATATTTGTAAAAATACGAATGTACAAATAAAAATGCGTATGTACAAATAAAATACTATGTCAAGGTGAGAAATGGCTTTATGCTTATACTTTCATTAATGCCAGGAAATTGTGGCATCTGTCAACATTTGCCATTTACTCTCATTGCTAATAGTGCTTTCCAATTCCCACCTTGTAACAATATATCCACTTGATCTATAATAGCAAATTTAAATTGTCATCTTTTATACACATGTTTATATAATGCATTATTTTTATCTAAAAGCCGGCTTCCTGTTAAAACTTATTCAGCAGTTACGAAGGCACAACATACGGTTAATAGCAATCATGCTTCTAGTCCGTATACTAAACAGAATTATCATAAATTTAGTGGACATAAGATTAATGATGCTAATAGTGCTATAAATATTCACAATAAGGATTTTCTTGATCAATTTTTGAGATGAATATGAATTTGCAGGTTTTAGTTTAGTGGATACAATCAAAGAAATTAAATTTTTTTGTAGAACATCAGGGGGACAATAAAACATTGGCAGTACACCAGGATTTTAAAAAGAAAAATTCATATATTCCAGTTCCCAATACATAAGTAACAAATTTTGAAAAAAATGGTGTCAAGATATTTATTGGTTAAACAAAAATATAAAGACAGGGAATGTATAGTTTTTAAGGACAATTTATCTACAAAAGAACGCGTTTGCCTTGTCCAATTTATGAATAATAATGAAATTAGATTAATGAAACCAGACAAAGGGGGTGGTATTGTGGTATACAATTCATTTGATTTATGAGTGAAATGCATAATATTTTATACCAGTTGGGTAATTATGAAGTTGTTTCACTTAATGAAATTAATATAGGATATAAAAGAATAGATTTGACCCTGGGAGAATATCTGATTGACCATAGAATAAGTGAGACCTATTCATTTTTGAAAGTAGAACATCCTACACTGGCTAATATAGGCATTCCTAAGGTACATAAGAGTTTAACACACCCTCCTTTTAGACCTATTATTTCTGGGTCTAGGTCTAAAACATACAATATGGGTGTGGCTATTGATGGACTAAATCTATTTATGAGAGTGTATCACATTTTAACTAAGGATTCTTGGAATTTCTTGAGTAAACTTGCGCCTAATATTTGGAATGCAGGACTTATTTTTATCACCATTGATGTGGTAGAATTATTTTCGTGTATACCCAGAGATATCGGACTTGAGTAGTTTGAGAATTTTCCAATATGAATTGGGATAGAATTTGTCTTATTTCTGACATGATGGGATTAGTTCTTGATCATAATTATATTTACTTTCAATGGGAATTCTTTACAGTGTAAAGGAGTGGCTATGGGGGCATCTTGTGCCCCTATTTTTGCCAATCTTGTTATGTTAGAATAGGAGACAGAATTTTTATTTAAAAGTAGATTTTATTCTGATATTGTTTTTATACTAGATATTTGGATGATTTATTCCTTTTATGGAAGGGTCCACAGGAGAGAATAAGTTTGTTTATGGATTACATCAATGGTACCACAGATTTTTTAAAATTCACATGTCCGTGATAAGGGTATAGCTTATTTGGACACATTAGTCATTCTCATGGGGGATTTGCATCTAGAATACATAGACTACTTTTTCCAATGATTATATTGAATTTAACAACAATCATCCACCTTACATGTTTAAAAATGTTTTTAAAGGACAGTGCATAAGAGCTGCCCATATGTCATCTACTAAAGTTATGGAACAAGAACTTCAGCTTATATTTAATATGTTCAAAAATAGGGGATACCCCTTAGTTTTGTTAAATGATGTAGTTAACTATGTGAAAAAACAATGGGGTATCAAATACCTACCCTTATTAGGCAGGACATTTTAAGGTGGTAAATATAGACACAGGAACTTATTTGTTAGCATGTGGTTTCAATAATCGGGTTTGTGTTTTGATGTATACCCCATATGTGCAATATATCAGAGACCTAGTCAAACAGCATTGGAATTTGATTAGTCAATGATGATACAGGGTCAATATTGGGAAGGAATCCTAGCTTTGTATACAAAACAGCTCCAAATATCAGTTATTGGAAAAAGCAGCAAATATTACATATCCTAAAAAGAAATCCACAGGTACTAAAAAATGTGGATTTTGCAAGCAATGTAGAAATCTAAATGAAGTGGTAGATATCCAGTTAGAGGATATTAATAAGACACATGTTAGATGCAGGGCAGGTAATTGTAACACCAAACAGGTAGTATATCTTGCTACCTGTAATGCCTGCCCAGCATTTTATATAGGAAAAACCGAAAACGCATATATGAGCATTTGTACAAAATTAAGGTGAAAGATAAAAATAATGCGTTATATAAACATGTGTATAAAAGATGACACATCAATTTAAATTTGCTATTATAGATCAAGTGGATATATTGTTACAAGGTGGGAATTGGAAAGCACTATTAGCAATGAAAGAGTAAATGGCAAATATTGACAGATGCCACAAAATTTCCTGGCATCAATGAAAGTATAAGCATCAAGCCATTTCTCACCTTGACATAGTATTTTATTTGTACATGCGCATTTTTATTTGTGCATTCGTATTTTTACAAATTTAAATATTTATATATATTTTTTATATTTTATCAATGCATTATAGTATTAGTGTGCAGTTATGTATAGTTAGGATTTATATTTGTATTCTTACATAATATGTAAATTACAATTGATTTATGTGCAGCATGAATATGTATTGTATTTTATGTATTTTATTCTGTATATTGGTATGTCTGTAAGTTCATCAGTTTTTACAAGTTTTTGGCGCCAAAACATTTGAAGTGATTTTAAATGTTTTATATGGTTCTGAAGAAGTCTGTAGATTACAGATGAAAGCGCTTAAACAGATGATACCACATGATTCGTTTTTAACTGTGTGGAAACCAGATGATTCGTTTTTAACTATGTGTATTACATTATATTAGAGATCTTCTCTGTTCGAGTTGTGCCGTATTTTGTGTAGCCAGCACCTGCATTTAAATTTTCATTTGTTCGTGTTGGTTTCGTATTTTTAGTATTTGATTTGTTATGACTAATATCTGAGACTTTTAGATATTTTTAATGTAGAACACCCATTAATGCCTGTTTCATAAGGCCTTCCTAAAGTGCACAAAGATTTAATTAGCCCACCAATGAGAACAATGGTCTCTAGTAAAGCATGGGCAATGAAGCCACTTTCCATTTTTGTGGAAAAAACTCTATGCCCTGTAGTAGATATATGCAATGCTGTATTGAAGGACATGAGTTTGGTAATGTTTCAAGACACAATGAAGTTTACTTTGTAACTATGGGTATTGAATCGCTTTTAATGATTATCCCCAATAGTTGGGGGATAGAAAGCATGAGAGAACTTTATATAATTATCCCCAATAGTTGGGGGATAGAAAGCATGAGAGAACTTTAGAATAAGAAATGTACATTTTCCCATAAGGTAAATCTGATTTGTACCCTGTTAGATCATTTTAGAAAATAACGCGTTTGTGTTTAAGGAAGAGTTTTTCCTTCAAAAGGCTAGTGTGGCTATGGGTACAGCCTATGCCAATAACTATGCCAACTTAGCTTTGGTACAATGGGAAGAGAATTTTGTGCTCCATGGTAGTAATTTCTTTGAATATATATTATGGTACACCTGTTTCGTTGATATATTTTTTTCTGTGGACTGGCTCTCTTGAATTACTTGGTCAGTTTATAGAGTATCTGCATACCACAATGACTTTTTTAAAATTCACTTATAAATGTTAAGACCAGACTGAAAATGGCTGACTTGGGAAGTGTGCAGACTAGTTTGTATAGGAAGCCCAGTAGGAAGAATTGTCTGTTGCACAAAAACAGCATGCATCCTAGACATGTTTCTAGGAATGTTAAGAGGACAGTTTCTTGAAAGGGGAGTCCATAATGATACTATTGGAAGAAGCTATTTGGTTCCTTAAGGAAGATTTTTTAACTAGAGGGTACTCAGGAAAGTAGATGGATGTTTGTTAGGAGGTTATTGACTAAGAGAATTGGAAGAGGAAGACCCTTTTTTTCAGAGCATTTACTAGATAAAATAGTCAACATGATTCTAGGATAGATAATAGTATTGGGGTTCCTTTGACCTATGCTAGTGACATAAATTATTTTGTGACATTAAAAGAATATTTTGAGCCACTTAAGAGCTCAAGGGGATTACAGACGAGAAGCCAGTTTTCATTTAAGAATTTGTCTCTTGAGACTTGTGTTAAAAGTCACAAAAGATTAAACAATAGTGGAATTGCAAAGACCATGGTATGTATCCTTGTAGGGACTGCTCTGCGTGTCATATTCATATTGGGCTCAGTTTTATACTTCCACAGTTAGCTGTAGATGCTAAATTTTATGCAGATTGTAGGGCTAGAAATGTGTATTTTAGATATTGTCAGGTTTGCAGTGTATTTTATATAGGAAAGACTAACTGTTCCTTTAAGGAATGTATTTTAGAACATATTGGGGCCACTAGAAATGGTAAAGATAGTAGTGGCTTAGCACAGCATGTGAAGGCTTAAGGGCTATAGCACGAGTTTCAAATTTTTTTTTTGTATTAGAAGCGATTGTCTCTACCCCTTTTATTTTCATTGAAGAATAAAACAGCGGAACAGAAATGGATAATGTATTTTAATGCAGATAAACTACCAGGTATTAACGATGTAGTGTCACTTGATCCTTTTTTACGTGCACGTACACTTTGGCATTGATATTTACGTGTTTTATATACATTCCTTTTTAAAAATGATATTTTTATGATCGTTTTTGTCTTGTATGCATATCTTTGAGGTAGAGAGTTGTCATTGATGGAGAGCAAGTTGAGTGGTTAAATATTTAAATTATGTGATGTAACATGAAGCAGTCTAAGCGACTGATCGTGAAAGTGCTTACTGTGTTTATTAAAAATTTATTTTAATTATGGCTGTGTTCCTTTGGTACCATGTTTTTCTGTATTGAAGTGAGCTAAGTATGATTTTAAATTCCTGACATAGAAAACTCTCTCTAGTGGCTATTAATTCTACTAGAAGAATTTCAGAAGTTCAAGCGTTGTCCTCTAAACCTCCCAAGTTGATACTCTATCCTTAGGAACAGTCAGTGCTTGTTTCCTTTCTAAGGTGGTATCCAAATTCAGTATTAACCAGTCCATTAATCTGCCAGTAATCTCCTAAATTTGCAAACAAAAGTAAATGTTACATTTATTGGATGCCCACAGACCATTATGTTTTTACCTACATAGAACAAAGGATATTACACCAATTATTTGTCATTTGCAACTGATTCTCAATTTACAACCTGAAAAGGTAAATTTAGCCAGATGGCTAATGGATTGCATATCATTCATTTACAACAAATCTGGTTTATCCTTGTCAAAACCTCTTGGAGCTCATTCAGCTATGTCCATGGCAACTTCAGTGTTCTTGTCTAGAGCTTCCATGGACATGTGCAGCTGCAACTTGGGCTGTCCCTTGTACCTTAATTACTCATTACAAACTAGATCTGGTCTTGAGGGGAAGATCAGCCTTTGACTCAACTGTGCTCAGAAATATCCTTAGTCCATCTGAGAATTTAGGTAGGTGGGTGCTCTGTTCCAACAGTTAATAATGGAATGAAAATTGACATCGGATAAAGAAGCTGTGTACTTGCCATAATGTTTCATCTGTGTTGTCAATTTTCATTCTTCCTCCACTCCCCACCATCCCCCAACCTTTTTCACATTGTAGAGTTTATAAGGACACCAGTGTCCATGCTGAGCTCCAGATATGGCTTTTTGTAGTAGTACTACTTTGTCAAACAGCAAACAAGATCTGAGGTATGTTAAGGGTTGGTGCATTATGGGTAAGGGAGGAGCTCTAGCTTTAGTGGTCATGAGCTAAAGCGATAGAGTTGGATCTGAACCCTAACAGCTAGCTGAATGAAAATGGACAACAGATGGAACATCATGGTGAATACTTGATTTGTTTCAGGTGAACAAGTTTTACATAAATAATTTAAAGCACAATTGTCCTTTGTTCACCATTGGTTTTGGCTTTGTCCTTGATAGAGCAGAAGTTGAGTTACGTTCCACAACATAAAAAATTGATTTTATAGCAAAAAAAAAAATGCTTACAATTGTTTGTTTTGGCTTTTCCCGGTTAGGGGTCGCCACAGCGGAATTCCGGTCTGCTAATGATTGGCAGTGGATTTTTATGTACTGGGTTACCAGCCCTGATGCACAACCTTCAACGAAGGCACGCCCCATTCACGTATGCCTCCACACAGAAGACGCTCTAGCTGAGAATCTAATGGGACAATGTCTTGCTATGAGGAGACGATGCTACCGCAGCAGCACCACTTAACACATTCACAGTATTTCTATAACTTTATTTTAAAAATGATGGCTAATTTTTTTGGCCCATGTAGCACCCTCTCCACCTTACTTTCTGCATATCTTGCCTTATCCCTTAATTTCTAGTGGTTGGATCATCAGTTGTGATATGAGCTGTGAAGTTTGATGTTCAGGGGATTGAATCAGTTTTTTTTGTGCTATCAGTTGTATAATTAGTGAGCAGTCCTCATTCTCTTTGGTTTAAGTAACTATACATGATCCCCCTCCCTTAATGCCCAGTTATATAATTTTATATTGCTACGTAGATATTTGTGAAGGTAGATACCCCACCACCACTTGGTAACTGAAGTCCAGTACTGTCACAGTTCAGGTAAGGGTTGTGGTAGTCCTTGAACACATTCACTGTTTGGTACTACAGGGCACCGACACTGCTAGCTGTAGTGAAAATATTACATTTATCCAACTAGTAGCACATTCTGTTTTATTACAGATAACCGTGTAGTCATACAGATCTAATCTGAAGGAACGTTCTAAAAGATACTGTTAGGCTGGTCATTTTATATTCAAACACTTTAGATCGCCTTGGTGAAGGCAAGAAAAATGTGGTGGGGTGGTCCAGGCAACTTTGCTTTGCTATATGCATTTAGTTGAACTCTGTTTTGTGGTCCTAATTTTGTGTTTTATATATTTTAGGGTTGAACTTGGCAAACAGTTGGCAAAGAAAATTGAACCAGAGCTGCAGACTGCTGATGCTGTAAAATCACATGACAGTTCCACCAATGGACTCATAAATTTCATCAAGCAGCATTTTGCGTGACCACATGGACCATTCAAGTGCACTAGAACACCATTATGCAGAACTTCCCGATCACTGTTGTAGTTGCAGGGTTCAACCAGCACTTTACCAGTAGTGCACCTATTTGTTGCAGTAGTTCACTCTGCTAAACTTCCATGAACACATCTCCTTGCAGAGATCTGTCAGTACTTAAGGTTTTTGTTGTGTACCCTGTGCAGTGTTATGGGTCTCTTTCCCTGCTGTCTACCTCCTGCAAAAACAAACAGAATAAATGTTTCCGTAAGGCATTTAATCCCTGACTCTTCTTTTACATTCTGTGTGATGAGCAAGCTAAGCAGATTGTCTTGCAGTATAAATGAATTTTGGAGGTTTTCCACTAATGCTCTTAAAGTGCCAGTTAGAGCTTCCATGAGTTAGATTGCCTTATAGCAGCACTGAGTCCCTGTGTGGGAAATGCATGTTAGAAAGCAGAAATGTAGCCAGGCACTAAATGTAAGAATCCCCTCACCCATCTTTGGATGGGGTGCATAGAAGTTGTACAGAAATGTTCCCTGGGTTAGTGTGCTTCTGCTAATTGATATTAAACTCTAATTGGTCTAACTGGCTCAGAAGTAAGGCTGATGTAAAGTAAATTTCTTGAAGGTAGTTCATAGCAAGGGAAATTTTTATTTTTTCAGGTAACCATTTAGAAAGTCAAATTACATTTTGCATCTTTATAACAAATCCACATGCTTAGCATGTACAGGATAAAACATGGACGTGTTTTGTCAGTATAGAAATGTATAGGTGTAGATATAAACACAGCTCCTGCCTGGTGCCCTGCAGAGTTCTACAGCAGCAGAGACTTTGGAATGATTAAGTATCATTTTTCTGCATTTTCTTGCTGCCTTTAGCTAATTCCGCCTAAAACACCGATTTTCTAGAGTTACTGTGATTTTAAAAATCTTGTTTCAGCTACATATTGTACTTACTTTGCTGCCTGCACCTTAAAGTAGTTATTGTGTTTAAATTACCTGTTTACTGTTGTAGGCTACACACAAGTGTAATAGCCATTCCTGTGCATTTAAAGTGTTTTTTTTGATTGTATCTGCTTTATTTTCTGAAAAAAAAAAAAACAAAACAAAAAAAAAATACTTGTTTTCCCGCCTTTCTAAGCTAGTATAGTCCAGTTATCAGGTTCATGCTGAATTCAGGGCTGTGTTACAAGTTTCTGTGTTTGCCCATACCTTACTTGGATAGAAGGAAGTTTCTCTGCTCACAGAGAGGGAGGGAGCCTTGAGCAGCCTATCTGTCCCTGGAGGAGTGGTTTTAGTCCAGAAATTAGTAGTTTATTGGCCATTTTGGGCTGATTTTTATCACTTTAATTTCCCTGCTATAAAACCCACATTTGTGCAGTTTTGCGTGGCGAGCAGTGCCGGTTAGCTAAGGCATAACTTTTCCCGGCTCCACAAAGTCTACTCTTCAGTTTTTCCCTTGGAACTAGACAAACTTTCAACTTAAGCACTCAAACCGTTCACTTCTCATCCCGGCTCTTGCTCAAAACTCATAGCAAGTGCTAATAAACCTTAGCACTAGACCCCCCTGTACTGTAGAGACGCACAATGCTCTCTATTTAACTTTACCAGCCAATCAGAAAAACAGTTCACTGTACCTATCCAGGCATGTCCAAAGGGCAGTTTCAAGTGTACTCTCCAGTCCAATTGGTGAATCTGGGCATTTTGAGGCAATGTTACAATTGCCTCATGTACACAGACAACCCTCTCCTCCTTCCACCAAACACAAATACATGTGAGAGATGCAATTATACAGCCAAACTGGAGGCTAAGCTCTCAATTCAAGACTGGACCAGGCAGTCAAGAGGAAAAGGGAATTACTTGCATCACACCACCAGTCTCACAGACTTATGAAACCAGCACCGGCAAAAAACACACAAATACATGAAAACATACTCGCAGGCTCTAAAAATCTGCGAAAGCAGCAGACCTCCAAAGCAGACATCCAAGCAACCTCCACCCCCTAACACAAACCATGAAACACATACTTCACAAAACCAGTGTGCCATGCAGTCACAGCCCTTAAGGCAAAATAAGATACTCAACACACTTGGTAATGGGTGACTCTGTAGTAGTCAGGCATACTGACGTCCCACTCACTAGGCTGAACAAGGAGAAGGTTACTGTCTGGTGCCAGGATCCACCACATAACACAAGCACTCGGGTCACTCCAGAACAAGTACAAATATGACTGTCATTGTCCATGTTGATGTGAATGACCCGAGCCATACCTCCCTAGACTGCATGAAAAGGGACATGGAGGAGCTCTCTAAAGTATCCCAGGCTGGTATGACAGTGAGTAACATCCTGCCCTCACCAAGAATGATACCACGGTATAGAGAGAAAAATCATCAATTTCAACAATTGGCTAAGCTTCTGGTGTCATTCAAAGGGGATCCAGTGTCTTTCAGCCTGGGATGACATGCTCAAGCCACGCTGCTTCGCTAGACTGCTTGCACCTGTCACCCGTAGGCTTTCGAATACTGGCCAAGGCACTTGACAACCCCCATAGTGCCTTTTTTAGGCAAGGCTCAAAAGACCAACACACCACTGTAAATAGCACAAGTAACAAAAAACTTAGGGTAATGCTACTCAATGCCAGAAGTCTAAACCTCAAAATGCACACACTCGAGGCACTCCTCAGCAGGGAGAAAATCTTTACATGTGCAGTAACAGAAACCTGTTGTAAGGCTCCAGAGAGCACCCCAGCACTACCAGGTTACAACTCCTACCAAAACCCAGACCGAAATGCAAAAGGTGGGGGAGTATCCATATTCATCAAGATACCCACACCTCCAGGTTAGTGGCACAGCACAATGCTTCAGAGATCATAAACGTGCAACTAACAGGCAAAACTGCTATTCAAATTATAGCTTGCTACAGATCACCCACCATGTCCCAGGACCGCCACTCAGCATTCCTGGAAACACTGGGAAACAAAAGTCCTACCAAACACCCTGATATTGGGTGATTTTAATTGCCCAAACATTAACTGGGAGAACTACTAGAGTACAAACTCCCTTGCCCAAAGTTTCCTAGAATTTATAAACTCAAATGCCCTAGATCAACTGGTCAGCATCCCCACCAGAGGTGACAACATATTGGACCTGGTCATAACTAACATGGGCAACTGGTGTTCCGTCAACCCCTCTGTTAGATCTGACCATAAACTCATCACTCTGGATATCCACATTCCGCCACCACCCCGGTCAAAGAAACCACTGTTAAACTTTTCAAAAGCAAACTTCACGTTACTTAAGACTGATGCGGGAAGTTTCAAAGCCCCCATGCTAAAGGATAACTCTGTCCAAGCTGCAAAATTCTTTACTAATGCACTCTACGGGCACCTACAAGAATGCATGGGATCGTGCTATCCCAAACAAAACCAAGACTCTCTCCTCCAAGAAAAGGAAACCAGTCTGGTGGACCCCTGCCATAAATACGCTATACAATAGAAGGAGGAAACTAGTACAGAAAAGTGTAAAATCCCAAGAAGGGAAGACATCCCTGATCAGTATTGGCAAGAAACTGTTCCCTCATAAAATCATCCAAGACTAGCTTCGAAAGAAAAATTGTCATGGAATCCACAGATTACCACAAGGCATTCTTTAGCTATGTCAAGAATCTAAGTGGCAATTCTCAGATCTGCTTGGAGTTTGTGCAGAATTGCACAAAATACACTGAGCCGACTGATTATAGCCAACATCCTGGCAGACAGGTTCAGTACAAACCTCACCCCCAAAAGGGCCCATAACTATACCAGAAGAATGTAGTGCCCCTGAACTCGGACACTTAGGTTAAAACAGCCCTCTCCAAAGCCAAAAGTACAGCATCAGTGGGACTGGACGATGTCCCAGGCTGCGTCCTACACTAGCTCAAAGATGAACTAACTCCTCACCTAAATGCAGTTTAAACTCAGCCTCTCCACAGGCTATGTGCCCACAGAGTGGCGCTATGTGCCCACAGAGTGGCGCACCGCAACAGTTATTCTGCTCCACAAAGGTGGAGCCACAATGGACACCGGGAACTATCACTCTATAAGCCTGACTAGCTTGGTCTGCAAAGCTATGGAGCGCATCATCATGGATCTCATTAACAGACATTGGGAGCCTCCAAACACTGGACCCTACCCAGTTCGGCTTTAAGGGCAGATCATGCTTCCTAAACCTGGTGGACTTCTTTGAGACTGTTACCAAGGCTATAGACTAGGGAAAGGGTTCCACACTCCTACCTAGACCTCAAAAAGGCCTTCGACACCATTCCTCACTCAGTTATTATAGATAAGCTCAACAGCCTGAACATAAACCCCTACGTCACGAGATGGGTTGCCAACTGGCTCATGGACAGAACCTACATGGTATGAGTTGCGGGAGCCAAGTCTCACTCTAAACCGGTTACAAGTGGCATTCCCCAGGGCTCAGTCCTAGGACCCCTCCTGTTCGGCATAAACTTCTCAGAGGTGCAGGCAAGCACAGGACTATGGCTGACCAAGTTCACAGACTGCAAACTAGAGGCTATAATTGACTCTCTGGCTGATGCATCCTCCAAAAGGGTCTCACTGAGAGATACTTTGTGTCAAAACCATGGCCTCAAGCTAAATGCCAAAAAGTACATAGTCCTCCCCTTTGGAAAAAACAAAGTACCTGCAAACTATCACATGGGTGGTAGCCCCCTAAATACAGACGACATAAGGGATCTGGGGACCCAAGTAGATTAGCAATGTGATTATCAAAGGAGAGGTTATAAAGTGGTTAGAAAATCCTTCTATGTGGCCCACCTAATCACAAAAGGGTTTGCATCCAGATTGAAAGAGGTCATTGGGTCCCTCTACGCATCACTCATCAGACCCATCAGAGTACAATACCCCATTTGGGATGTAGCTTACAAGACACTTGCAACAACTGGAAAGACCACAGAAGTACCTCACCAAGAGGATCACTGGCCTCAAGCAGATGCCCTATGCAGCTTGACTGAAGAAACTCCAGCTGTACTCTGTTGCATACCGCCTACTCAGAGGTGATCTCTGCCTGACATACAAGGCCATGTCCAACAGAGAATTGATGGACATGCTCCACCTAAAGAAAACCATATCCCCTAGAACCGAGATCTCCAGGGATCTAAACTTCACCACAACAATGAATAGGATGTGCTGGAGGGATAGATTCCTGTCCCAGAGACTTCCCATGCTCTTGAACAAGATTCCAATCTACAGTAGGCAGAGCTCCTTCCTAACCCTCTTCAAGAGGGACCTTGAGTGGATGGGAAACAATTTACCCCAGGGATCACTTCAATGGCTCTGCTGGACAGAGGCACATGGAACTATTGTAAGGGGGAGGCGAAAGCCAACACAAGCAAACGTCCGAATCCATGAAACCCGAACACACTTCAATGAAAGCGCTTTTATCGGAAAAGCGCTTTCGTTAAAGCGTGTGACAAAATAAAAAAAAAAAAAAAAACCTACATTTAGATTTTACCCCCCACATCCCACACTTAAATATTCTCCCTCAGAGACCACACTACAGTGGGGAAAAGGCAAATTTCCTTACCCGCACTGTAGTACAGCCTCTGCAACAGTTATACTTAAAGTGCTTCTTTGGTGAAAAGCACTTTCGTGTAAGTGTGCCCGACCGTTTGCATTTCAGTCATTTGCTCAGTCGAGCAAACGTCCAAGATTCATGTATATATAGTATATGTATATATATGTAATATAGATATAGATATATAGATATAGATGTATAGATATATAGATGTATAGATATAGATGTATATAGAGATATATAGAGATATATAGATGTATATAGAGATGTATATAGATGTATATAGAGATGGATAGAGATGGATAGAGATGGATAGAGATGGATAGAGATAATTGGTTCATAGGTTCATACTAGGCTATCTGCCCAAGGGCATTTATAAGCCTAGCCCAGAGTTTTGTGGCTTTTGCCACCCCTTTAGTTTGAAGGAAACTATGCCCATTATTTTGCTGTGCCTCTGTCAAGCAGTGACACTGAGGTAATCCCTGGGGTATATCTGTGATCTCCCATCCATTGGTCAAGATTTCTCTTGAACAAGGCCAGCGAGGTGCTCTGCCTCACATGTACCGGGATTTTGTTCCACAGCATAGGGAGTCTCTGGGTGATGAATCTGCCCCTCCAGCACGTCCTATTAATAACCGTGTCAAGGTTTAAGTCTCCCGCCCTTGTAGTTGTGAGGGATCTAGATTTTTTGAGGTGAAGCTTGTTCATCAAATCTGGGTTTGACATGGCCTTGTATGTCAGGCACAGGTCACCTCTGAGCAAGCGTGTTTACTGAATAGAGCTGGAGTTCTTTCAGTCTGGCAGCATAAGACATATTTTTGAGACCCTTTATCCTTTTGGTGGGAACTTTTGGGGCCTTTCCAGCTGCTGCAGGTGTCTGGTCAGATACATTCCGAATGGGGCATTGTACTCAATCATTGGTCTGAGTGAGTACAGGGGGATGATGACCTCCCTTGATCTAGATGTGAATCCCTTCATGATCAGGTGGGCAATGTAGAAGGTCTTCCTAACTACTTTAGCAACGTGAGTGTCAAACGAAAGGTTACTGTCAACCTGGGTCCCCAGATCCCTGATAACTTCTTCTGTGCTCAGTGGATTGCCACCTATATGGTAGCTAGGGGTAACCTTGTTTTTCCCGAAGGGTATGACTATGCATTTCTTGGCGTTTAACTTTAGGCCATGGCTCTGGCACCAGTTATCCATTTCTGTGAGACCCTTCTGAAGGATATCTGTGTCAGATATGTTCTCGACTATGGCTCCCAGTTTGCAGTCATCTGCAAACTTTCAGCCATAACCCTCCTGTGTTTGCTTGTACTTCAGAAAAGTAGATGCCGAACAAGTGGGCCCAGGACTGAGCCCTGTGGGACACCACTTGTGACAGGCTTTGAGTCTGACATGGCGCCAGCAACTCTGATCCTGTGGGTTCCGTCACTTAGCCAGTTTGCAACCCATCTTGTGATGTATGGATTTACATTTAAGCTGATGAGTTTTTCAATGATACCTGAGTGGGGTATTGTGTCAAAAGCCTTTGCCAGGTCGAGGTAGGCTGTATGGACTGCCTTTCCCTCATCAATGGCCTTGGTGACTGTTTCGAAAGTCAACCAAGTTTAAAAGGCATGATCTGCCTTTGACAAAGCCAAACTGGGTTGGATCCAAAGTCTGCAAGTTCCCTATGTCTTTGAGTTCCATTATGATCCTCTCCATGGCTTTGCAGATCAGGCTTGTCAAGCTGATGGGACGGTAATTTCCAGGGTCTGTGGAGGCACCGCCTTTGTGAAGTGGGACCACAGTTGCCGTGCGCCAATCCTTGGGTACGTATCCTGAAGTGAGGCTAAGATTAAACAGCTGTCCTAACTGCGGGTTTAATTCCTCATTGAGTTCGTGGAGCACACAGCCAGGGACACCATCCGGTCCCATGGATGCTGTGTTTTTCGCCTTGGAGAGAGCAGTTCTCACCTGGGCGTTAGAGATGTTTGGGGGGCTACAATCCTCTTGTATAGATATCTCTCCTTTTGGGGGGGAGAAGTTTGCACTGAACCGGTCAGCCAGTATGTTGGCAATGTCTGTAGGTTCAGTAATTTTCACATTTTGAACTAATTCTGAGCATATCTGGGAGTTTCCTCCCAGGTTTCTAACATAGCTAAAGAAGGCCTTATGATTGTCTTTTGAGTCCTTAGCGATTTTTCTCTCAATTTGCCTTGGATGATTTTATGAGAGCTCTTAGTTTTTTACTTATAATGATCAAAGGTGCCTTACCTTTTAAGGATTTTGCTCTATCTTGTAGTAGCTTCCTCCTTTTGTTGTAGAGCTTGTTTATGGCTGGGGTCCACCAGACTGGGCGCTTGCCTTTGGTACAAAGAGTCTTTGTTTTGTTTGGGATTGCCTGATCCATGCAGTCCTGTAGGTGCTGGTAGAAGGCATTTGTAAGTGATTCAGTGGCTTGAGTAAAGTTTTCCGCCGTCTCGGGGGCCTTAAAGGAGACCACACTAGTCTTTAGAAGTGTGAAGTCGGCTTTTGAGAAGTTATTCACTGTGGTCTTTATCTCAGGTGGGGGCGGGATGAGGACCTCCAGTGAGATTAGTTTATGATCTGATCTCACCAGTGAGGGGTATACTTCCGGTGTTGAACATTGTGATCCCATGTTTGTGATGATGAGATCAAGTATGTTTTCACCTCTTGTGGGGATGGTGACTAGTTGTTCCATGGCATTTGAGTTTATGAACTCCAGGAACCTTTGGGCTAGAGTGTTTGGGCTTGAGTAGTGATCCCAATCTATATTAGGGTAGTTGAAGTCACCTAGTATGATGGTGTTTGGAGATGCATTTATCCCCTCCAGTGTTTTCAGGAAAGCTATGTGATGTTCCTGAGTTTGAGAGGGTGGCCTGTAACATGCTACAAATTGCATAGCAGTCTTGCCTATGGTTAATTGCACCTGGATGGTCTCCGATGCATCTTGCGTTGCCTCCAACCTTGGTGTGGGTGTCCTTGATGAATATGGACACCCCCCTCCTTTCTTGGTGTTGTCCGGATTTTGGGGCCGGAACGCATGATATGAGGTAAAACCTGATAGTGCTGGGGTGCTCTCAGGAGCCTTGAACCAGGTTTCAGTCACAGCACAGACATCGATGTTCTCCATACTGAGAAGGGCCTCGAGTGCGTGCATCTTGAGGTTGAGAGCAGCATTACCCTTGGTTTTTTTTCCTTTTTTGTGTTCTAGGGTGGTAGGTTTAGAATTTGAGCCCTGCCTAAAAAAGGCACTATGGAGGTGGCAAGAGCCGTTGCCAATATCCGGAAGCCCAGGGGTGACAGGTGCAAGCTGTCCCTTGCGAAGCAGCGTGGCTTGTCCAGCATGTCATCCCAGGCAGACTGACATTGGATCCTCTTTGAATGACACCAGAGTTTAAGCCAATTATTAAAGCTGATCATCTTATCTCTGTATTGTGGCATCATTCTTGGTGAAGGTAGGATACTGCTCAAGGTCAGGGTCATACCTGCCTGGGCTACATAATCAGAGAGCTCCTCAATGTCTCTTTTCATGTAGTCCATGGAGGTACGTCTCAGGTCGTTTACACCAGCGTGGACAATGACAGAGTCGTACTTGTACCTGCTGTTGAGAGACCCGAGTGCTTGCGTTGTGGCGGATTCTAGCGCCCGACAGGCAGCTTACTGTGACCTTCTCCTTAATCTGGTGAGCGGGACGTCAATGTGTCTGACTATGGAGTCACCAATGACGAGTGCGTCTGGCATTGTGTTTGGCCTTAAGGGCTGTGACTGTTTGGCACACTGACTGTGTGGTCTATGTGTTGTGTCCTGAGGTGGTAGTTGTTTGGGTGTCTGCTTTGGTGGCTTCTGCTGTTTTGGTAGATTTTTGATCAGAGCCTCCGAGTGTCTTTGTGTGTTTGTGTATGATTTGAAGTTGTGATAGTACTATGTGAAACTGGGTGTGTGTGGTTACCTTCTCCTGTCTGGTCTTGCCAGTCCTATGTTGAGAGAGCTCAGCCTCCAGTTTGGCTGTATAGTTGCATCTCTCGCATGTATTTGTGTTTTGTGGGAGAAGGAGAGGGTTGTCTGTGTACATGAGGCAATTGTAGCATTGCCTCAATATTCCCAGGTTCACCAGCTGAGCAGGAGAGGACACTAGCAACTGATCCCTCGACATGCTAGAAGGAATAGACAAAAAACTTAAAAAAAGACTCCGGGGGATGTGGGTGATCGAGAAAGGGGTTTTAGGCTGGTGGGGTACTATCTATAATAAGTGCTATATCAAGGTGAAAAGTACTGTAGGAGCAAGTGCTAGGCTTTGGGAATCAAGTAGAGATGAACTTTTTAGTTATAGGATACGCTGGTTAGATCAGTAGTACAGTTCAAGGAAGGCTGTTTTAAGGGAAAATTTGAAGAGTGGACTTTAGGTAGCCCGAATAGTTTAACCTTGATTAACCGCCGCTGCTCTTGTATGCTCCTGTAGCAACTCCGCTCTAAAGCGTGCTTTATAGCAGGGGGCTGGAAAAAATAGGAAATGACCCAAAATGGCCAATGAATTACTAGTTGCTGTCTCTAACCACTCCTCTGAGGACAAACAGGCAGCTCAGTACTCCCCACTCTCACTGGTGAGTAAAACTTCCCTCTGGCCACACAAGAAAATGGAGGAACACAGGAACCAAATACAAAGCCCAGGGATCAGCAAATCTGGTCACTGGAACAACTAGCTAGGAAAGTTAGGAAAGCAGAAGTATTTTTTTGTTTTTTTTTAGTTTTTTTGCACACACAGACAGAAAATACAGTAAATGCTTTGTTCGACTAAATTGCTATCAAAGGCTAGTACACTTGAGTGTATTAGCCTGTTTGTTAACTTTTAAGCAAAACTTTAGCCAGGAAGTGCAATCAACAAATTAAGCACAGAAAATCAGGAAAAACAGGTAATATAACAGTAATATAAGCACAAACAGTGGTCGAAAAGCACAAAAGATCGAAAAAAGCAATAAAAAATGCTTAAATACTTATAATCAAGAAAGTCGCTTTTTCTGCTCTCTGCTGCCTTAGGAACTCTGCAGGGGACCACGAGGAGCTATGCCAAGTTCTCTAATGCCAGAAAAGCCTGCCAAAGCGTGCTTTATAGCAGGGGGCTGGAAAAAACAGGAAATTACCCAAAATGGCCAATGAATTACTAGTTGCTGTCTCTAACCACTCCTCTGAGGACAAACTGGCAGCTCAGTACTCCCCACTCACTGGTGAGTAAAGAAACTTCCCTCTGGCCACACAAGAAAATGGAGGAACCAAATACAAAGCCCAGGGATCAGCAAATCTGGTAACTGGAACAACTAGTTAGGAAAGCAGAAGTATTTTTTTGTTTTTTTTAGTTTTTTTGCACACACAGAAAATACAGTAAATGCTTTAGATAGATATGGATAGTTTACTTTCAAATGGGTGAAAGTAACATACCTGAATAACATGTGAAAATCTTGTATTTGACTGTCCTAAACACCCAAATCGCCAAAAACTCATTTCAACGAATTTCATTTCAACGAATTTCATTTTGTCCAAACATAGTGCCAGTGTATATGCCCTTTTCCCCCATTGTAGTGCGATCCTGGATTTAGAATATATAGTGGGGGGAGGTGTGGGGGGCATAGCCCCCCTATCTAGCTTGGTTTCATACTGACCAGTTTGTGTTAGGAGGGTAAGTAGTGTTTGATCACACTGGGTTTGGTTTGGTGGAAGTTTGGTTTTGCAAAAGTTGGAAAAATGTTGAAAATGGTCGAAAAATGTTAACCTTTTGAATTTTGATATTTTGAATGCTTCACATTATGAATTTAGATATGATTATACATTGTGCTAGCTTTACATTCTGAACTTCAACTATTTGATAGTAAACAATAGATACATAATATGTATAGAGATATATAGAGATGGAGAGAGAGAGATTCACTTTAGAAGATTGAATGCCCATAGCATTGAAATTCAAAATATTGAGACCAAAATGTTAAATTCAAAAAACTGAAAATTCAAAACATTGAATCCCATAACATTGAAAATGCATAGGAAACCAATATTTAATATATGCCAGCACAAGTATATACAGAAACAGAGATCGCACTACAGTGGGGAAAGGGATAATTTCCCGATCCCCACTATAGTGCAATCTGGACCCACAATGTCGAGTCTGCAATGAGCGAATGCCAATGTGCCTTTGTCCATTGCACATTCGGGCTATTTTTTTGAGTTTTTGCCACTTTGAAAACCTCCTTCCAAAGATGATTTGCATGAGTGCATAACACACTTATGAAGGTAAACCGTCAAAAATATATATGTATTTAAAGAAAGGCACGCGGGATCCAAGAATGGGATGTGAAGAATGGGAAAGGTTTGTGAGGTTCTCAGTGTGTGGCAGTTTGGCTCTGAGAAATTTGTGATGACGATATGGGGGTTGCTGGAGAACAGGAGAGCTTCATGGAAGAACTGTGTATCAGTGACTACAAAGGAAAGCAGAGGCTAGCACAGGTGTGTGGAAAGAGGTGAAGAAATGCAGAGGTGGATATAAGGTTGAGTGCAAGAATTTTATATGGAAAATGCATGAAAGGTGAAAATGGGAGCTGTAGCTGCAAAAAAGGACAAGTAGACCGAAGCAAAGACCAAAGGATGGGTATAGGGAGATGGCCACAATGGGTCATGAGCCAACATCACAAGAGCAGAAAAGCTTAGAGTTGGGAAAGACAGCCAGTTGGGACAGGCAGATGAAGAATCTAAACTAGGTAAGGCTTGTAGAAAGAGCAGAAGATGAATCACTTAAGTTAGATGCAGTAGGAAGATAAGGCAGTTGGTGTGTTGAAGTATGGCATGGAGATGGAAGTGAAGTGTTAACGTGGAGAGCAGAGGGCTTGGAATAGTATCCTATCAAAGGTGATTTAAGAGGCTTGGCAGTCCATAAAGGATACTGTTTTACTGGAGCAAGTTTCTGGGGTTAAACTGTGTATGACCTGGGATGAGGTGAAAGTCACTACCAGTGGGTAGTGACGTGTGCACCACTGACCAGCTGCAGACTGTACTAGGCAGTTGCAGTGAGTTGGAAGATGCTAGAAGGGGTACAGGGGTAGTACTTAACCATTAGTAGACATTATGTGTAGAAAAGTAAACCATGGGGATTGAAATGGTGATCAGAGGGTTATAACTGATAGGCTATGGAATGTCCGTCAGAGGCCAGATTTTTTTTTGGGGGGGAGACACTGTTTAACCTACTCAAGTCCACTTTCATGAGAAGTCTGGAGTTTTACTAAAGTATAATTTCTGGTCATTATAGTGATTTTTTTTTATTGCATGCACATATGCAAAATTTATTATTTTAGAGCACTCAAAGAAAATGACAGAATGATCCTTAATCATATGTTTAGGGTATGATCGAGCATGGTTTAAACTGAAAATTCTGGAAGTTCTGTGGTTTCTATTTGGACAGTCTACATTTGGGATTTATTATTTTTCCCTTAAATTGAAAATGTCCCTGCTGTGTATGTAAGGGAAGAGAGGCGCTGAATATTGGGGTCAGAAAATATCTTCAGCATGATGTAAGGTGGTAGGGAGCAGGAGTGTTGCAAACAGAAGGTGTTCAGTAATTGAGATTAAAATTTCACTCCTTCTTTTGGCTGTTCCCGTTAGGGGTTGCCACAGCGGATAATGTTTCCATTTCTTGTCCTCTGCATTATTCTCTCACACCAACCGCCTGCATGTCCTCTCTCACCACATCCATAAACCTTATCTTAGGCCTTCCTCTTTTCCTCTTACCTGGCAGCTCCATCCTTAGCATCATTTTCTCCATATACCCAGCATCCCTCCTCAGCACATGTCCAAACCAACGCAATCTCGCCTCTCTTGCTTTGTCTCCAAACTGTCCAACCTGAGCTGACCTTCTAATATCCTGATTCCTAATCCTGTCCATCCTAGTCACACCCAGTGCAAATCTTAACATCTTTAACTCAGCCACATCCAGCTCTGAATCCTGCCTTCGTCAGTGCTACAGTCTCCAACCCATCTAACATAGCTGGTCTCACTACTCTCTTGTAGACCTTCCCTTTCACTCTTATTGGTACCAGTCTGTCACAAATCACTCCTGACACTCTTCTCCACCCATTCCACCCTGCCTGTACTCTTCTTCACCTCTCTTCCACACTCCCCATTACTTTGAACTGATGATTCCAAGTACTTAAACTCATCCACCTTTGCCAACTCTACTCCTTGCATCCTCACCATTCCTCTATCCTCCCTCTCATTTACACATATATTCTGTTTTAGCCCTGCTGACCTTCATTCTTCTCCTCTCTAAAGCATATCTCCACCTCTCCAGGGTCTCCTCAACCTGGTCCCTACTCTCTCACTACGTAAAATTTCACTAAAACAAGTAAATGAAGAAATAAGGGTGATTTAATATACAAATCCATTTGCACTGCAAACTTGCAAGAAGATTGAAGTTGCAAGTAATGATGCAGGAGGATGGATATTGATATGGCAAACCTTGACCGAAAGTGTGACTGAATTGTCTGTCTAGGAATCACAGAAGGCAGAGCTGGAGCATTAGATTATACAAGAGTGAATTTGGGTCATAGGAGGCAGAAGGCTAAACCAAGACTGGGGCATGGGGAAACCACTGTCTCAAGCTGTTGGACCAACATACCATGGCAAAATGTTCACCTCTGCAAAAATCTGCTCACCTTTAGGTATAGCCACTGCACAAGAAGTCTAGGCTGGCATCTACTGCTGTCCAGCCTCCACTGGACATCTCATGAGGTACTTGAGCTCTGAAGATGGTCCAGTATTACCTTTTGGTTTCTTCTGTCATGAACTTCTGAGGCCAGCATAGAACCTGCTTCTTGCATGTCCTCTAAGGCTTTGTAGAGGTCAGCTATTGAGAGGGAACCACGGCTGGTAATCTGAGGGGTAGGGATTCCCTAGATCCTTGTTGGGGAAGAGGCACTTGGTAACTTGACTGAATCCAAGTAGGGGTCATTGAAGAGGCAGAAAGCTAAACATGGTATTTGCTGCCAGGGATCCACAAAGGGAATGGCAGGACTTCACTCCAGGATTGTTCAATGGCTTGACTGCATTGAAGCCACCTCAGGGGGGTTGGTTCCTGAACCCCCTTGGTCCTCTACTCCCAAAAGACCATGGGACTTGGTCCTTAGATGAAGACTCATTCTGATGACTCTCTTGCTTCTTACTCTGTTGCCTTCTCCTGACTATGGACCAGAGGAAGAGAAATCTGTTTGTCCTGCTTCTCCTTTGGAGGAACTGTACTTTGATATGCTTTTCCATATGATGGAACACTAAATATGATTGCTTCCTGGTATTTGACATCCAGAAAGGTGTTTTTTTTATAAATGGACTCCTAAACTTTCTGCTGTCCTTCCTGGGCTGGCTGCCTTGTTGGATACCTCTTTGGCTGCTTCCCTGTCAGACCTCAGCCTCCAGCCCCTAAGAGCCTGTTAAGTTCTCTAAAGTGCCAGATGCCTACAGTTTATTGTACAATCTCTGATACAATGATGATTTTCTGTTTCTATGGATAAGCCTTGTAGGCTGTTGCTCTCTTCTAAATTCCTTCCCTTGGACAAGGACAGTAGAGCTATGGAGAGTATTGGTAGGAGTATACACTTCTACCTTAGCCTTTAGGGCTATAAATTCAGACCCATTTGGCAAGATGCATTTTGTCTGTCTTCTCTGGCATGTCTGAGGGTACATTCTCAGCTCCTTTACTGAGTTCTACTTTTCAAGTTGCCTGTCATTCTCTAAAATGCAGTGGATGCCTCCTCTAGGGCTGCTATCTCTAGCTCTGAGGTGCTGTTATGGCTTTGCTTTAAAGTCTTGCCAGGTGATAAATCAAAACTCCTGGATGCTCCTTTGGATAACCAAAACTTGTTTGGCACTGCTGTGACAGAGCTCTTCATTGCCTTGCAGGATCAGTGTAAGGTCCTGGAAGATTTGAAGCTCATCTTTCTCCCATTCCCATGTTTCAGAGGAACTATTGTATTAAGACTGCCCTTTTTGCAGAGACTGCCCAGACCATCCCAGTGGCAAGTCTCCTAGGTGTGGGGAGTTTTTTCCCCCCACCAAGCTTACTCAAACACCCAAGTCCCAAAAGCAGTCCTTTCCTGGGAGGTCTGCAGCTGTCTGACTTTCTGCCCTCCTTTCCTCTCAGCCAGGTTACCGTGTCCCTTAGGCTTTTTCTGTTTCTCCCTGTTTGGCAAAAAAAATCACCAGACTCTTGTCCTCTGTTGTCAAGCAAGGCTACTTTATGGTCTGAAATACCCCCACCTCCTTCAGTAGTATTTGCCCCAGCATCCTGCAGAAACCACTCCTTAATTTTCCGGGAGTATTGCAGGGCCTGCTAGACCAGGGTACCATTCAGCTGGTTTCAGACAGAGAGGTCTTTAGGGTTTTATTCCAGAATGTTTCTAGTCTCTAAGAGGGGCCTTGACAACCTGTCCTGGATCTTTCCTTTCTGAACACTTCTCATAGTGCCATCCTTTCAAATACTTTCCCCTATTGCTCCCCCAAGTCTCTATTGTCCGTGGACCTAAAGGACACCTATCTATATTTCTAGCCACTCTTAAGAAATATTTGCTTTCCTGTTTCTTCCGTCATTTTTGGTTCTCTACTTTGCCCTTTGGGCTCTCAGTGGCCCAAAGGGTGTTATGCCTAGCTCCAGTGGTCCCCTTTTGCAGGTTTCAGGGCGTTCAGATTTTTCCATATCTGTACAACCTCTTGCGTCTTTCCCCATCCCAAGGCAAGCTAGTGCAGATCCTTCATTTCACCCAATTGTTTTTGCACAGCCTGGGGCTCATGGTCAACCTTAAGAAGTCAGTGACTCCATGTCAGGACCACATATTTTTAGGTGGCAGGATGCAAACTGCTCTATTGTTGGCACCCCTTCCTGAGCAAAGGGTTCTCTCTCATGAATTTTTTTTCGCTGCTTCCCCTGTCTTGTCTTCTGGCTGGGGAATTTCTAAAGGGTCTGGGCTTCATGGCCTCTATCATCCCAATGTTTCCCTGGGTCAGGCCTCTTATGAGAGATTTGATTTCTTAGATCATTGTGGCTTCATTACTACCACCTGCTAGACTATCTGGTTCCTTTGCTTCCCTTTATCAAAATGGAATATCATTGGTGGATTCAACCAGTATCTCATTTTAGGTGCTCCCCTCCAACCTCCTCAGCTGTCCCAGGAATTCTTCGTGGATGTGTCAGATTGGGTGGGGAGCTGCTTCAGGCATCCTGAAGGATCAGGGCCTTTGGTCCCCTCAGCAGGGGTCTGATCACATCAACATTAAGGAAATGAGGGTTCTCATTCTGGCTCTTAAAGCTTCCCATTCACTTCAGGGTGTCATGTCCCTTGTGGATTTTTACAGACACCATAGTCTTGTACATCAGCAAGCAAGATGGCACACGGTCTTTCCATTGTAGACTAGCTCTTCAAGCCTGGGAAATTGCCATCAATATGCAGGCAGTTTACATACCTTCAGAGAATAGTCTTGTGGCAGATTCTCAGTAGGCCCAAAGCCTCATGAATGGATGCGTCAGCGATGTGGTTCTGGACATAGTTCATTGAGGGGTATTCCTCTAGTGGATCTCTTTGCCTTCCCTCTGAACAGGCAACTTCTTTATGTTCCAGAGTCCCAAGCCCTTTGGCTTGGAAAGTGGATGCCATGCCCTTTTCTTTGAAGGGAATGTTCCTTTATGCCTTTTCTCATCTTCCCAAGGTTCCACAAGACGTAGGAGGACACTTCAAAAGTCTTGTTGATGACCCCCTTTTGGCCCAGACAGTGGGTTCCCTCTTATTCCATCTGTCCAGGGGCAATCAAGTTACCACATGGACCTTTTGAGGACAGCAGATCTCTCCTCCACCCTCACTTGTCCACTCCAACTGACAATTTGGGTGATAGGGTTTTGATTCCTTTCTGACAGGTTTTTCTGAGGAAGTGATCAGGGTCCTGCAGGAGGTCGGGAAACCCAGTACCAGAAAATCTTGTGTCCAGGTGGAAGAGATTGTCTGGAGGCTTGCACGTCACTAGGATCCCTTTTTGGTGGGTGTCCTCTTGGTTCTTTTTTTAATTTCTCCATTTCTTTTTGGTTTCTAATACAATGACGGGAATGTTCCCATTCCTAATTCAAAGTACGATTAAAGTTCATGAAATTAATATTGTTTCTATCTTTGTCAGCCAGTAGTGATCTTCACAGTGCCCGCAATGTGCCCAGTAATGATTCTTCCTGCAATTCGTACAGGGTTACATGGATTGGTAACCTATCCAAATAAGATTGTAAAGTCTTTTTTTACAAGACCTGTTGCTCCTACTACTATTGGAACTGTCTGGGTATCTTTTTCTTCCACATGGCTCTTGTTTCTGCGTGCAGATCCTGGTATTTTATAACTTTGTCTCTGTACGCAAGACACTAGTCACTGGGTGTGTCTATTTCAATGAACAATGCTGCTTTTGTCTTCTCTTCTCGGACCACTATATCTGTTTTTCTAGCATCTGTCTTTTGAACTGTTGGTAATGGGTGATCCCTTGTGATCTAAACCATCAATGTTGTGTAGTCCAATCTCTCCTTCATTCTTACCTGTGGGTTCGGAGCCGAACCTCGGCTCCAACTCTGCCATACTCTAGCTCTAAGTCTTCAGTTGGCTCGTGGCTAAGAGGGATCACATCATGCAACAGATCTATTCCCCAGATCTCGTTTGTCACTCGTTTCACTCCGACATGGTCTCATTTTTGGCAGTGGCTGTGTGCCTTTCGGATTTTCCCAGTTAGGGGTCGCCACAGCGGACCTCCGGTCCACTAATGATTGGCAGTAGAGTTTTACGTGCTGGCTTGTCGGGCCTAACGCACAACCTTCAACGAAGGAACGCCCATTCATGCATGTCGCCACACAGAAGACGCTCTGAGAATCGAACGGGCAATGTCTAACTGTGAGGCGACAACACTACCGCAGCACCACCACCGCAGTGGCTAAGTATTTATAAAATTTTTATAAACTGACTTGTTGCTCAAAAAAGCTATTTTCATAGCTCTGTGTGTGTGGTAGTGGTGTTTTACTGCCTTTGTTTCGTTTCTCTGGCTGTTTTTGTGGCCTTGTCATTGGCTGTTTTGGTATCCCGTTAGTTTCCTTTCCCCACAGGCTAGGCCCGTTTAAGTTGGAGGACCTAGTCCTCCCCATTGTTTGTGTGGTCTTTGGTTTGGCGCTCCATTCTGTTAGCATTTAGTGTTGTCTGGCTAGTGGTGCTATCCTGCCTTTGTTTCCCCGGGCTAGGCCCGTTTAAGTTAGAGGACCTAGTACTCTGTTTTTCCTGACTGTTTCTGGGCCATTTTAGTTAGAGGCTCTGTTTCTTGTGCGGGGTTAGTTGGATCTAGTGTGTGTACATATTGTTTTGTTCCTTTCAACATGTCCAAGGATTCTAAGGAACACAGGTCTTTGGGCTTTAAAAAGTGTGAATGCAACAATAATGGGCACTCTGTGTGCGTGTACTGCTTGGGGGCTATTCACCTCCAAGAGTTCTGCTTGTTTTGTCATTCCTTCAATCCCCGTGTGCTACACAAGAGGAAGAGCAAGATCATTTTGAAAGGACTGCTTAAACACTCCAAGGAAGACTTGGTAAAGTCTTCCAGTGCATTATCCTCTCCAGCTAAAAAGGACAAAGACTTCTAAGAAGCGTTCTCTGGCTCAGTCTGTTTCTTCAGAGCCGCCAGAGAAAGTTGCTAGAACATCTTCTCCTTCGGTTCTATTGCCCTCTGTGCTGACAGAAGGTTGTCTCTTGACAAAGTCCATATAGGCTCCCAGCCGGTCATGGATATTTTGGTTCGGAACCGGTCTCCAGTTATTCGACCGGGTTCTCTTTCACACAAGTCCCCTTCTGTAGGGAGATCCAGATCTCCTACTATCTTCTAGGACCTGAGATCCAGATCTCCTACTTTATCTTCCAGATCTTCCAGGACCCTTTCCAATGAGGACATTGATAGGGTGGTGAAGCAGCTGCTTCAATCATCAGTGTTGGCCAAATTGATTTTGGCTCCGATCCAGTCTGCTCTGGAGCCTATGACCTCTTCATCCTTTGTTGTTCCTCCTCCAGGCATTTTTCTGCCTTCGGAGCCAGAGTTGTCGGTTCCATTGGGTGCCGTTAGGTCAGTTCCAGTATCCTCGCCTGGCCTCCGTTCCAATTTCTGTTCAGACCCCATCGGCTCTGTCCACGGTTATCCGGTCGGTCCCGAGGGGGAGGGATCTGATCGAGCTTCATCTGTTCCGAGCCTTCCTCTTGGTGCTTCAGCTTGAGTGAACTTGGACCAGACATCTGCTTCTGACCTCTTCTCTTCAGCACTAAGGACTTCTACTGTTTCCTGTACAGTTAGTTGGCCTTCGGAGCTGGGGGCATCAGCCTTCAAGGTTGAGGAGTGTGCTGGCTAGGTTGTCAGCTGCATCCTATCGCACCGATACTCTGCTCCCTCCAGCACTGGTGTCAGTTTCAGATCATGCTCTATCCATGGGCAGCGGAGACCCTAAGCCTCAAAATACCTCCATGAGTGGTCCCCAGATTTCTGAGGTCTCCCCAGAGTTTTTGCCTAAGGAGCCCACCAGAAAGATTATGTAAGAGGAAACAACTTGACTCCCCGGATGAGTCTCTCACATTGCACACTGACCTCGTGGAGTCAGAGGGGTCCCCCAAGTAGTCTTCTGAAGATCTCTTTTTCAGATATCCTAGAGATCTTGAAGCAAAGAGGTGGCTGGCCCTCCAAATCCCCTTCTGATGAGTCTGTGTTCCTGAAGGCTTTCGGGTCTCAGCCTTCCGCCTCTTAGGTTTCCCCCCTTTTGATGAGCTACTAGACCTTGTTTGTCGAAAGGTGTGGAACTCCTGACACCGTGGAACCGGTCCCTAGGAGACCCAAAATGTTTTTGTCCACCCCCTCTGACAAGGAATATCTAAAGGCGTTCCAGTAGATGCCATGGTGGTGGCAGCGGCCACCAAGAAGGAACTTGCTGAAACTTAGTCTACCATCCCTCCGCCTAATAAGGAGTCCCGGGCTATGGATAGGTATGGGAAGCATGTGTTTACCTCAGCGGCCTTTAACACTGCGGTCGCTTAACTACTTGATGCATTTTACAAGGCTCCAGAGAGATTTCTTAAGAGCTAGGAGATTCTCTACAGCGTAACATTTCTAATGCCGTGGCACTGAAGGTCAAGGCACAGATGTCTACCCAAAATTCCCTTACCAGCTACTCCATGAGGCTGATCTCATATGCAGCCGACAGAGCGAGTAGTGAAGCGGGTTCCGGAGTCTCTTAGGAGACACTCCTGGATGCGCCTGTGCAATTTCACGGAGGCCTTCATGTCTACGTTCACCAATGCCCCCTTTGATGGTTCATCATTCGGAACCAAGGTGAAGGACAGTCTCACTAGATGCGAACAGGAAGGAAAAATACTTTCTGCCGTGGGAGTCCATTTTTCCGTGCCTTCTAGACCTTATCCCAAGGGCTAGAAGGGTGGGAAAATGTGGTTTAGAAAGTCGCAGAGGTTTTATCAGGGCGCACAGTGATTTCCCTCTCCAGAGGCAGGGGAGGGGTTAGAAATTCAGTTAGACGCTGTCCTAGAGGCAGAGGAGGCCTGTGCAACCAGGGGGACCGTGATTCCTTTTGTGGTTCTCCCTACCAGCGCTCCTGAAGGGAGACCAGACTGTGTGTCTCTGGAGCCGGTCGGTGGTCGCATTTCTTTATACTCAGAAGCCTGGCAAGATGTCACCCAAGATGAGTGGGTATTCAAGATAATTTCCAGAGGTTATCATATTCCCTTCTCTCCTCCCCCGCCAACCAAGAGAATCCCAGACGTTCCACCCAGTCACAGGGATTCCACAACTTTAGAAATAAAAAAGTTGCTTTCAAAGGGAGCCATCCAGCCTGTCCCTGCAGACCAAGTAGGATTAGGGACTTGCTCCAGATTCTTTTTTGGTGCTGAAAAGAACAGGGGACCTGAGACCCATCTTGGATCTCAGCCGATTGAACACTCATGTACAAAAGTCCAATTTGTGTATGGTCACCTTACAGTCAGTACTCCCTCTGTTAGGGAAAGATGTGTTGATGTGCTCCATCGACCTCAAAGATGCTTACTACCATATCAAGATGGATAGGGCATTGAGAAGTCATCTACGCTTCTGGCTGGGAGCCAGTCATTTTCAGTTTCACGCTCTACCCTTTGGTCTCACCACAGCCCCCAGGGTGTTCACCAAATGCATGGCAGTGATAACGGCTCACTTGTGATGTCAGGGATTCCAAGTGTTTCTGTATCTGGACGACTGGCTCCTTTCTGCCACCACCAGGCATCTACTGTTAGACCAGGGGACGCCACCATTACACTGTACAAAAGGTTAGGAATTGCTCTAAATTGAAAAAATCTGCCTTGTTGCCCTCACAGCATGTCACTTATCGGCGCCGAGATAGGTACAGTGCTCATGAGGGCCCTCTTATCAGAAGAGCGAATTCAGGCTCTACAACAGCAGGTGTATGCCTTACTACCATTGAGGAAGGGCAAGGCAAAAGTGGTCCAAGTTATTAGGGACCATGGCTGCCACTATCATGCTAGTTCCCCTTGCCAGACTACACATGAGGGTTCTTCAGTGGCTGCTTTTCTCCCAATGGTCACTACAGCATCTTCCACTCATTCTATTCTGATTATGGACACGTGCAAGTGGGATCTATGCTGGTGGCTTCAGGCCAGAATTCTCAATGTGGGCAAGCCTTTTGTCCCATCTTCTCCAGTTGCCACGGTGACTACGGATGCCTCCCAGATCAGGTGGGGGGGCATTATCTTGGCAGGACTGTCTAAGGCACATGGCAGGATCACGAAACCCATTTGCATATCAGTGTCTTGGAGATGAGAGCAGTGCTATTAGCATTGCAAGCACTTCAGAGCTTTCTACCTCTAGGGACAATTGCAATCCACTCAGACAACATGTCGGTGGTATGGTACCTGGACAAGTAGGGAGGAACCATATCATACCCCCTCTCGAGTATGGCAGTGGGCAGTGTCTTCCCAATGCTTTCTAGTTGCAACGCATATACTGGTGAAATCCAGCGTGATTGCTGACAGGCTGAGCAGAGCTATCCTAATGCCTCACGAGTGGTCCCTGAACAGTCATGTTGCGGAAGAGATATTCCACAGATGGGGTCAGCCTTGCTGTGATCTATTTGCCAGCCCCCTCAATGCCAAATGCAGCAGCTACTTCACCCTTATCCCCCCCCGAGAGGGAGATGCCCAGGGACGCTCTGGATCACTATTGGCCCTCTGGTCTTTTCTATGCCTTTCCACCGTTACCTCTGGTATCAAAGGTCATTCAGAAAGCAGTCTTTGGGAAGCGAAATGATCCGCATTACCCCACACTGGCCTCGTCAGATTTGGTTTCCCTTCCTTCAACCCAATCTAATGGACAAGCCCTGGATTCTGGACCCAGCTCCAGATCTGCTGACTCGTATGTCAGGACAGTTTCATCCCTCCATCCAGACCCTCGGTTCCATCCTTAGTCAGGCTTCATGATTTTTCCCCGGACGTGGCCCATATTCTATCATTTTCCCACAAGTCTTCTACCTGGAAGATTTATTCCAGTAAGTGGAAGAGATTTTCTATTTGGGCCCATGAGATGCATGCTGATCCTTGTACAGCGCCTATTTCGGCAATATTGGAATTTCTTAACTGTTCAGTCAGGGTTCAGCTGCAGCAACCATTAAAGTGCAATTGGAAGCTATTTCTACCTTTCATGTTGCTAATGAGCCTAACCTTATGGCTCGTAGGCTTTGTAGGGCTTTTATGAGAGGGACATTGTTACTCTGACCTCCAGTCTTTGATCCTTTGATGCCATGGGACCTCAATTTTGTACTACAGAAGCTCAACTCAACTACCTTTGAGCCTGCAGCTATGTGTGACATTAAATTCTTGTCATGGAAGACAGTATTCTTGGTAGCCATAACTTCAGCTAGGCTGGTCTCTGAACTCCAAGCATTATTGATTAGGCCACCTTATTTGGTGTTTCACAAAGATAGGGTCTCCTTAAGAACCAACCCTTCTTTTGTTCCAAAGTTTGCCTCTGCTGTCAATATCAACCAATCCATTGAGTTGCCTGTGTTTTTTATGAATTCTCCAACAAGCCAGAATTTGTTTCATCAGCTTGATGTTCATTGACTATTGTGTTTCTTTTTACATAGGACAAAATATTTCAGGAAATCGGATCAAATGTTTTTCTCACTTTCATTTCTTAGACTTGGGATTCCGGTTTCTAAGGTAACCTTGTCTCGCTGGATCTCCGATTGCATCTCATTTATTTATTCTTCCAATGGCAAAGAATTATCCTTTAAAGTGAAGGCTCATTCTACACGTTCTGTGGCTACCTCAACTGCGTTTCAGGCTAGGATGTCTATGGATGATATTTGTGCTGCAGCAACATGGGCTTCACCTCATACCTTTTAGTCAGTACAGATTAGATATGGTTTCTAGCGGCAAATCTTCCTTTGATTCCACGGTGCTCAAGAGTATTTTTGAGTCACCCAAGATCAAGGTGCTAGGGATGCTGTCCCATGAGTAAGAATGAAGGCGAGCTTGGAGTACATAATATCAAGAAGTTATCTACTCACCATAACATTTGATGTATGTAGTCCATCTCGCCTTACATTCTTACTAACTCTCCCTCCTGGAGTTATCGTCTCTAGGCGTCGGTAGTTCTTTCGGTTTGGGTGGTTGTTCTCAGTGTGTACATGTGTGAGCTTGCAGCAAACAAGATCTGGGGAATAGACCTGTTGCATGATGGGGTACCTCTTAGCCATGAGCCAGTTGAAGACTTCGAGCTAGAGTATGGCTGAGTCGGAGCCGAGATTCTGCTCCGAACCCACAGGTAAGAATGTAAGGTGAGATGGACTACATCTAACATTATGGTGAGTACATAACTTGTTTTATATGATTTTGTGGCTCAGGTTTCCACTGTTTTTCAGCCACTTCGATACCATAATGTTTGCACAATCCCCAGTGCAAGTCTCGCCACATTATTATGCCTTTCCGTATACAGTCCTCCTGCTATTAGTGTGTCGCAACAAGGTGTGTTGACCGTTCCCAATTCACTTTTACAAAACCTACATTTGTCTTTTTCCCACATGTTCAATGGACTTTATAAACCAGCGTGTAGCCCCCTATCTTGGGCTGCCATTATTAACCTTTCATTTCTTGGTTTGAATTCGCCTCTCCTTAACCATTCCTGCATTTGTTCTTGATCAACATGAGGCTCTTCCCGAAGTCTTCTGTACTTGTAACTATATTTGTTTTTTCCACATTTCTTGCCTTCTCATTTGGTCCTTCACCTTGTATTCTTTTGTTTTTTGGCACATTCAGTTGCTGCCTGGTTTTTATCCACGTCTGGTTTGATTTCCATTCCTGCTTGATGATATGCTTCTGCTAGATTAAGCAGAGATGTCACCTTAGATTTATATTCCTCATGTTTCAAAACTTTCACTACATTTTGATCTTGATCAGTAGATATGTGGAGTCCCACAATTGCAGATCTATACATGTAATCAATTTCAGGGAGGCCCATCCCTCCTTCGGAACAGAGAATATGTAATCTTGGCATAAAATGATTTTTATAAATCATTTTTTGAGCATGAAGCATCTTTATTTTAATATCCAATGTATCCAACACTTTTTGGGGCCAGCCACTCCAAAACTGTAAGTTAGGACAGGAAGAGCAAATTGATTTATAGCTTGGATCTTGTTCCTAGATGTCAATGCTGTTCTCAGGATTAATTTAAGTCTTGTATAAAGTATTCCTTACTGAGTTTTATTCTCATTTGTTTGTTTTATTGCAGATCCTTCATCAATTCCCAAATATTTATACTCTCCCTCAAGTTCTTTTATATCACATTCTTGTCCCAAATTATTTTCTTGGTGCTGCAGTTTTCCTTTGCAAAAGGTCGCTTTTGCACATTATTCAAGACTAAATGACATTCCAATATCATCTGAAAAAGTTTTGACAACCTGCAGCTGTGCTTTCATTTCCTCATCTGATGAGCTATACAATTTTAAATCATCGACAAATAGAAGATAAGTCATGAGACTTTTGTTTTCTAGGAGCCAAATTGTAGCCATGGCCTAAGCTATTAAGTAAACTGCTTAATGGCAAGGCAGAGTAGCAACGGTGACAGTCACCCTGGAATATCCCCCCTTTGAATTTTTATCCCTGGGATAATCTGTTATTTATCTTGGCTTAATTGCAAAGTGGTCTGCCATTGTTTCATGGTTACTATAATGTAGTCGGTGTAGGGTGTATCTTGTACATTTTTAAGCACTCTTTTATCCATGAATGTGGGATACTACCAAATGCTTGTTTGTAGTCAATCCATGCAATACTTAGATTCTTCCCCTTTTTACAGTTCTCCACTGTAACTTTAACAAATGATCCTTTGTTCCATATGACTTTCTTTTATTGCCCTTTTGTTCTACTGCCATAATTGTTTTCTTCTAAATGACTATAAACTGTCGGCGTCAATTCCCATGTATAGTTTATACGTCATTGGAAGACAAGTTATTGTCCTATAATTTTTAGGGTAGTTTGCAGATTCACTCTTAAGAGCATTGTTTTTCCTGTTAACCATTGTGGTGTCTGTTCAGGGTGTGCATATAAATAGTTCTTTACTCATGGATAAATCCTCATGCAAAGGGGTTAATACTTTCAGCTAAAAGTAAGGTACTGCATCTGGGCCTGTGGTTTTCCAATTAGAGGCTTTTCTTAACTTTCTTTCAATCTCTCTGGCTGTTACTTCATCCCATTTCATGTCCTGTATCTTTAAACCTCTTATTCTCTCTTACTGCTTCTATCCATTTAGCATCTTATGGTCCACAGGATCTTCGTAGATACTTCTCCAAAATGTGTCTATTTCTTCTTTTTTTGGTAGTCTTTCAATTCCTTTTACCTAATTTCCCAATTCTCTAAGTGTTTTTGATCATCAGTAAATTGCTTATTTTGTACTTTTCCTTTATATTTATCTTTGTATCTTCTAAGTCTTTCTGCCTGTGCTGAAATTTTATTTGCAATCGTGCATGACAGATCCTGGTCTGTTCTAATACTGTGCATTGCTTTTATCACATCTTTCTTGTTATTTTTGTTGATCTGTTCCCTCTTTTATAATCTTCTAACAGTGACATTTCTTGTTTCAGCTGCTTTACAGTTTTCTCTATTAGATATTTCCATGATGGTATTCACTTTCACCCCTTCCTTTCCCTTCGCTACCCTGTGTTCCTGTGGTACATCTTTTATCAGTTAATTTAGCAACACAGTAATGTATTCTGTTTACTTCTGTTATATCGCATGGATCTCTGTGGACAGTCCTAATTACTGCATTCATTTGTTTTATCAAACGTCTGACTTTTGGGGTTTTATTAACCTTTTGCAGTCTATTTCTTTGATCTTGATATATGTCTGTTAAATCAAGCAACTCTTCTCAACTCAAATGCAAACCCAACAGTGGCAACCAAATGAAACTGTAAAATTCCCCAAAGCAGTCTGAAAACAGCTCTGTATACAGCCATATCCAAAAACTTGATAAACCAGCAATTAGTCATACCAATCAAACGTTATTGCAGAGAAAGAAAGTTAGCATTTTCACACAAACCTGAATGGTGACCAGAGTAACTTTTATGCATATGACATCTCAAACAGCTCATCAGCCAATAAAACAAACGTTCATACAGCCACATTCTCAGCATAAAGGCATATAATGTAGACCATTTTTACTGGAATAAAATCTAGTAAAAACAAACAAAACATAAATATTCATGAATAAATTAACAGAATAAACTAAACACCCTACAGCTGTTTATTCCTTAATACAGGCTTAATGGGGACATGATCATTCAACCTCGTGGCCAGGTGTGCCTCCAACCTCAAGATTCACTCAACTCAACCATCTCAGTATGAGTCACTGTATCACCACCTCGCAGACCTGGACTGATCCCACATAATACCTAGAAAACAAAGTTATGTTCAGGGCCAGTAGATAGAACGTGTTTTGCTAAGGCACTATAGTCATATTGCTGCTTAATGCAATACACATGGTCCCTAATTTGTTTAAGCTCGTGTTCATCTTGCCGACATAGAACTTGTAACAGCACTGGCAATGTGCTAAGTAGACCACATTTCTAGTGGAACAATAAGCAGATACCCTCAACTTCCACAAGTACCCCGTAACAGGGTGCCTGAAGATCCTAGACTCATCTATAAATTGACAAAAATTACATTTGCGGCATTTAGATGTACTCATCAAAGATTGAGACCCAGGCATAACATGTCTAGGAAAACATAACTGTTGCCTTAAATTACTATGGTCCTTGCATACAAATGAGTGTGAGAGTAAGAGCTTATCCATATTTTTCTGGTCAATATAGGCAATCAACTAGATCACCTCGTAGATATTGATGCCCTCCCATTGTTTTGAAATATTCCCATGGTGTAAATATCGTGAAAGATAGTTACCAGGAACTGGCATATTTTGCAGACTGACAGCAGATGTTCTGATATATTAGCAGATGGCCCTAGATTTGTATACAAGAACCATAGTAATTTAAGGCAACAGTTGTATTGAAAGATACTGAAAACTTTGAGAGATTTATATAATGTGACCAGTGAGGGGGATGTTTTGGATATTCAATTTCTAGTGACGATAGATGTATCTTTGTTTACGTGCATTCCTAACCAGGAAGGCATTAGTATGGTCAGGGCAGTTTTGGATAGGAGCAGTAAGTTTGATATTAAACACATTGACTTCTTATGCTTGCTTTTAGAGCTAGTCCTTGAACATATTTTTATGTTCCAGGATAAATAATATTGGCAACAATTTGGTGTGGCAATGGAGACCAGCTGTGCAAATTCTTACGCCAGTTTGGTAATGTCGGAATGGGAATTCCATCATGTAATGGGACAACATGGAGGTCATATTGCCATATATAGACATTTTGTTATGTTTATTGGTTGGAAAGACAAGCAAGAACTTGATATGTTTTTTCATTCTTTAAATAATAGTAACTTTTTGAAATTCAGCCTGACTTGTTCCCAAGTTACTGTTCATTTTTTGGATGTGAACATCCGGTTAGAGAATGGTAAATTGCTGACTAGGATGCATAGGAAGGACGGTTATAGACCGTCATAGCTCCTTAGGTGGAGTATGCATCCACAATGTATATTTGGGAACATTGTGAGAAGTCAAGCTTTCAGAGTCTTGAGGTTGTCATGTACTACATCTGACTGAAGGTAGTTTGTCAGATTTGAAGAATGAGTTTGCTATTGGGTCTTATGCCCAAGTTGAAGTTGATCAAGCTTGTGCCAAAATCACCAATGAGCGCAAGAGTAGAGAGTGTCCGTATTTTTGGCTGAATATAGGCAGTTAACTAGATCACCTTGTAGATATTGTTGCCCTCCCATTGTTTTGAAATATTCCCATGGTGTAAATATGGTGAAAGATATAGTTCAGGAACTGGCATATTTTGCAGACTGACACCAGATGTTTTGATATATTAGCAGATGGCCCTAGATTTGTATATAAGAACCATAGTAATTTAAGGCAACAGTTATATTTTCCTAGACATGTTATGCCTGGGTCTCAGTCTTTAATGAGTACATCTAAATGCCACAAATGTAATTTTTGTCAATTTATTGAGTCTAGGTTCTTCAGGCACCCTGTTATGGGGTACTTGTGGAAGTTGAGGGCATCTGCTGATTGTTCCACTAAAAACGTGGTCTACTTGGCACATTGTCAGTACTGTTACAAGTTCTACTAGGGCAGTGGCTTCCTTGGGCAGCGTTCTTCAAGGATTTGGATACTCTCCTTAAAGCTGCTACTTAGTCTTTTAATACAATCACTAAACATTACATATTTGTTGCAATTTCCAGAGCTAGAGCAGGGTTTGCAAAGGCTGTTCTTCATGGGATTGTAGAGAGCTCCTTTTCTTCCCCCCTCCCTACCTTTACAGTAGCTTTTGTACTTTCCTGGAAGTGATGAGTATTGCAACAGTGATATGGAAGGACATAGTACAGTTGCATAAAATCTTGCCATAACAGTAGATACCCTCCTTTTCACTGTTGCAGTATTCACTCCCTCCCTCCCTCCAGCCCCCATTTATTTTACTCTTTTATGAGGTGGTTACCTTGTGGCATTGACTTCTCTCCTTGCATTCCTATTTTTGGGTGTACATGTTCTTTCCACTGGGGGTCCTGGTTCTCCTGGGGCATCTCAATTCATTGAGAGCATATGTATGGCCACTTTATGCTCTGTGCTTGTGTGAGGAGCGTATGTCAGATTTACAATACTACTAGGTAATGAAGGCTTTGGTATACTGGTCGGACATTGGGCTGTCCTTGGCAGGAGATTGCAAGAGGTGATGAATACTGCAGCAGTGAAAAGGACATCTACTGCTATGGTAAGATTTTACACAGCTGTGCTTTCTGGTGGATACAAGAAAAGGTGTAGCAAAAAACTCTGGGCATTATGGGATTAAGTAAAATGGATATGACCGTATACAGAGCTTCCCACTACGTTTGTGTGTGTGTGTGCGCCTTCTGTGAAGGTTTGATTGCCAGTCTGCGGACTAGTGATCCACTGTGGTGAGCCCTAATGGGAGAAGCCGAAAGACATTGCTCTTTTAGTGATTCTAAAACTGCCATAGCTTAAGAGAAGCATTCAGGCTATTGATCACTGAATAGCCCCTGTCCATCATTAGATCTGGTTGTGGAATGTGACAGATGTCTGACATCTTATTATTTTTATTTTTTTATTTTATTTTACATTTGTTGACCGGGCTAGTCTTACTGGACATATATCCGTTTTCAGTAGAGGCCCGGGGAGAAAAGCTCCAAATACATGAAGTAAAACAATTATTACAAAAGACCAAAAATAAACATAATACAAAATACAAAAGTACCAGTGTAGACTTATTTAGCAATTTAAGAAAAACTAAAACAGATGAAATGTATGTAAATAGAGAAAAAGTCAGATAAGAGTAAAATACGTGGCATAGAATATTCTGAAGTTAGATTAAATGAAAGATAGATGAGCAGAACACAAGGTGGGAGAACATGTGTGACAATAAACTAGAATGCTAAGGTAGAGTCAATATCAAAGATAAAACCGTCAATAATTAAACCTATTATTAGAGGACCAGTAAAGGGAGAGGGGGGAACTTGGGAAATAATGAAATCATTTCAGTCAGGGTTAGCACTATGGGTTTGGGAGTGTCTGCATAGCCTTGACACTTCAGTCTTGAGGTGAATGGTGATGCCAGGATGCCACAAATGCATGCCTGTTCTTACAGGGATGCACTGCATGATTAAGCATGCTGTGCACCCCACTATAGCACCATTGCACTTGCAGCAAAGGAAGGTTTGAGGAGGAAAGTAATTTGATCAATGCAGCAATGGTGAACCATGCTACAGGTTTCTGGCAGGTATATTCAAAAGGTGCACTTGATAAGGGAGGCTCGCATAAACCATCTTGTGTAAGCACTGTGGACAGGTAGAGCAGCTTATAACTGTTAAGGTTTTGCAGAGGTCTGGAATAGTTGTCTTTATGTTTTCAGCTATAAAGTGCCAGACTGGTAAATTTATCACAAACTTGGAGCTAATGTATTGGCTCAACAGTTTTCACAGCAAATACTTCCTTTATTCTTACAGGAACCCTTTTATCAGAAGGAGCTCTTGTTGGCCTGAAAGCTCAAAGCCGTTAATCTAAGCCTGAGTGGCTGCCTTAAAGATGTTGGTCCAGTATATCTAGGCACCTCTGTGCCACTAATTTATGGGGAAGTCTTGTATTTATAAGGTAACCTATGCATTTTTAATTGTCCAACATATATGAAGAGGCAACAAATAGTGGTGTCACTAACAATTATAACTGACTTTTGAATCCCCTTAGAAATTTTAAAAGGAGAAGCTGATATGCAGATGATTCGGTTCTAGTAGACTTGGGTTATGGCCAGAAACTTTCCTTCTTTAGGATCTTAGATCCTAGGCAACTTTCCTCAGTACCGGTCTCTGCTTTGGCTTGTGAAGCATTTGAGTGGTTCAACCCCCAGTCTAGAAAGGAGGTTCTTCACTCGCACTTGGCACCATCCTTACCCCCCCCCCCCCCGTTTGGATCCTGCACTAGCTTCCAAGCATCTGATTTGACAGGGGCAGCTAACTTATCTTAAGCTTCAGAGTCCTTGCTTGGTGAGCTCCAAGTCCGATTCCAAGTCTTCTGTGGAGCATCCTGCAAAAAAAGCCACAGGAAGCAGTTGTGCAAAAGGAGGCATATATAAGTTGCTTATTGAAAATAACTTTGAGGTAGGGGAGGGGGTCCCCAATGTCCACCCTGGAAGATACCTCCTTCGGCAATATCCTTGAATTGATTAAGCAAAGGGGGTTGGTTCTCTGATATTCACTCCCAAAAGCAATATTTTATTCCTGCAGGATTTTGGGACTGGCTTATCTACTGATATGACCACTGTAAAACAAAAATCAATGAGCTTGGGAGCCCAGTGTGATGGAGCCAGTCTCAGAAAACCTGATAAAATTCTTGGCTCATTGAAACATGCCACATTGGAGGAAGGGTACACCTGTAGATGCTATGGTGGTAGTGGCAGTCACTAAAAACAAGCTTTCTGAAATGAGCACTACTGTTCATCTGCCTGATGGAGTCCAGGGCATTGGACAGATTTGGAAAACACTTGTGCCTCAGCAACATTCGCTGTCTGTATGCTGAAATACCTAGCTCACTTCCCTGTATTCTAGAGGGACTTGACTAGGGAACTTTTCAAGTCCCTTTTGGGCAACTTTCATAATGTACAGAAGACTGCAGAGCAACAGCTATCTACCCTCCAGTCCGTGTCCAAGGTGTCCATGTGCCTGTTCTCCAACTCAGATGATGGCACTTTGAGTGTCAGGTACTGACATTTCTGTGTGCTACATGCCTGGTTTTGTCTGATTTTTGGAGAGCTTCAAGAAATCCATCAGTGTGCTTTGCTGATTCAGTGCTCTTTGTACTGAAGGTTAAAGATACTCGCCAAAGGCAGTCAAGAGGGCAAAACTGTCTGCCATAGCCATATGTTTTTCCAGCCGCCAAAGGAATCTTCCCAAAACCAGAAAGGTGGAATAACTGAGTTGGCAAATCCCAGAATTTTGTACAGAACACCTCTGGTTACAGACCTCTCTGTGAGGCGGGGGGGGGGGGAGTAACTTCAATGGACATTGCCCAAGGACAGAAGTGGACTGCAGGATCCAGGGTTTTGAGGCACCTTCACCAAGAAACCATTCCAGTGCTTCTGGATGGTTATCCCAACTACTGCAGTCTGGGGGCATTTATCTCTGCACCCTCATGGCTGGTTAGCCATCACCCAAGATTCTTGTGTGCAGGTCACCAGCTGCTACTTTATTCCATTTGCTTTCACTTCAGAATGCAAAAAGAATTCCTGACATTCCATGGAATTTGGCAGCAGAGGTATCAAGGCTGCTGGAAAAATGAGTCATCCAAGAAAATTTCATCAGACCAGTGAGGATCCAGAGTCTATTCAAGATTGTTTATGGTTCCAAAAAAGGATCCCACACCCATTTTGGAACTCCAGTTACCTCAACCAGTTTGAAAATGGTTCCAAATGGTCACAGTTCAGTCCATTCCACCTCTTCTGAGGAAGGACAACTCCATGTTCAGTAGACCTCTAGAATGTCTACTATGTAAAGCTAGCGAGGCAATCCAGGAGGGTTTTCATTTAGCTGGGCGCCAGTCATTTCCAGCTCAGATCCTTGCACTTTGGTCTTACCACAGCCTGCCGGGTGTTCAACAGATGCATGGCAGTGGTGGCAGCTTACCTAAGACTGCAGGAGTTGTGTTCCTCTATCTAGACAACTGGCTCCTTACTACTTCCACCAGAGATCTGCTTATCTGATGCAGAGACTTGCTCCAATTCTCTCATCTGTGAATCACCATGAATCTGAAGAAAAGTCAGCTGACACCAACTCAACAGAATTCATAGGGAGCACTTGGATACATCCAAAATTCCTAAACATCTCTTAAGTTTTCTCTCAAGCCTCCAAAGTCATCTCTTGAAATCTCACTGTACGGCTAATTCTTAGTCTGCTTGGCATTAATAATCCATTATGCTCGTGCCTCAGGCAAAATATTAACACGAGTGCTGAAGTGGACCCACTCTATTCACTGGTCAGTGTTCTGTTAACGCCTTCATTTTCCCATATCACTCATGCCAGTATGCAGTGCAGTCATCACAATCTTTGGTGGTTGACCTTTCTCTTTTTCAACCCCTGACAACCACTGTGACCATGGGACACCTTCCTTGTGGGATGGGGGGGGGGTGCATTTTGAAAGGAAAATGGTCCAAAGCACATGGTTGATGGAAGATGCCAAGTTTCACATCAATCTTTGAGATTAGGGCAGTTCTAGCACTGCCAGCCTTTCAAGACTCCTTTCCCAAGGTTGTGGTACCCATTCAGGCAGACATGGCAGTAGTCTGGTATATCAACAAGCAAGGGGCAACCACTTCATATCTGTTATGCCAGGAAGCCACAAGAATATGGTAGTTTGCAATGTTTTAAAGCTTTCTGATGGTAGCTCGCATCCCAGGGATTTCTGGTGTATTGGTGGACAAACTGAACAGATAAATTATTTTGTCTTAGAAGTGGTCTCTCAACCAGTCAGTGGCGGCTATAGTTTTCAGTCTCTGGGTCCAGCTGTGCTGCTAGCTTTTTGCTTCTCATCTGAACACAAGTGCAGCAGCTACTTTGCCCTGATCCCCAAGCGGGGCAGTCACTGAGGTATGCTGTAGTCCACAGTTGTCCCCTAGGTTCTTCTGTATGCTTTACTACCTTTTCCCCTTATAAACAAGTTTCTGCAGAAAGGCATCTGGTGATGGTGCAAAGCAACAGTCATTCTCATTGCCCCATCCCGGCTTCTGCAGGGTTTTGTTCCCCTTCATTTGACTTCATCTGAAACACCCATTCTGGGTCTCATCCATCTGACCAGTTTCACTGAAACTTGAAAGCCCTGAAATTAACCACATGGTTCCTTCATTTCCAATGATTGCTTGACTATCTGCATCAGGTATTTGCATTCTGTCTTCACAGAAACAACGTGAAAAAAGGTTACAAAAGTGCAAAAGGTTTGCTGTCTGTGCTTTTCTCTAAAGGCTTCAATACTTTCTCAGTACCATTGCCTTTTATTCTGGGTTTTCTGATGAGGCTGTTCCAGGAAGGGGCCAGTCTTTCAACAATTATGGTTCAACCAGCAGCTGTTTTCAATAATCGTGGGAGAAAACCAGAACTCCATTGCTTCTCTGAAACTTTTAAGGGAACCTTTCTTCTTAGACCCCCCCATCAGAGACCCAGGTCCTCCTTGGGATATTACCTTGAAGCTCCAGACCCTAATCCTAGCCCATTTTGAACCAGCTGTCTTAGAAAACTATTCCTAGTGGCTGTAGTGTTAGCTAGGAGATGACAGTCCTCATCTTGCAAACCTCATTACTTGATTTTTCGTAAGGATAGGGTAGTCATTCAGACCAATCCATACCTCCCAAAATGGCCTCACAAGCTACTCTTAATCAATCTACCAGTTTTCTTGGCAAATTTTTGTAATGGGGGAAAATGCCTTACACTTGATGGATGTTCACAATCAGTTGAAGTTTTACCTTCATTGTACCAAGGAAGGAAAGAAAACACTGATCTGTTTTTCTAAAGACAAAATTGGGCCAGAGCATTTCTGAAATAATTGTCCAGGTGGCTGGCTGGTTATCACTTTTCTATAAAGAGAGGAATTAGTTCTGCCACACACTTGAGGCCTATTCAACTACTGGTGGGCGCCTCCACTGCTTTCTTCACTAGAATATTAGTAGATGAGATTTTTTGCTGCAGCTACTTGGTCTGCATTTAACAGCTTTATCTCATAAGCTGGACATAGTCTAGATCCCATGCATCCTTTGGCTTCACCACTCCACAATATCCTTCTATGAGGTTGCCTTATCTGGGAAATCTGTCCCATCTGTTGATTCCGATGGAAAAGACAACACCGGATGCGAAGGTTATGTACATGTTCTTCGTGTTTCACTGTTGCAGTCAACACATTTGGGTTATCCCTGCCAGGGTAGCCCTCAGTCGGCCTGAATACCAGAGGCTTAGTAATTTTTCATTGGTTGCTGTCACTCCAGGATTGATGTCAGGTTGGCAGTGGTATAAAATAAGGCAGCCAACTCCATTACATTAGTCTTTCTTGCCAAGGAGCCCGAAGCAGTTCACATGAGTGCTGGTCAGCCGCTACCTGAGTCTTTCGTTTCCGAATTGAAGTTGAAGACTTCTAAAGCTAAGTACTCTGAGGATCCTTTTTTCTTGCTCTACCTGATGTCAGAAACAGTTAACAGTTGTCTCGCCTGTGGAAAGCAAATACCACACCAAGACTTTCATTCTTACTGCGTCACTTGCTTAGGCCCAGACCATGACATCCCCCGCTGTCGCTTTTGTGCTTTGTTCAATGCCAGAACTATACGTCGTCAGGCCCTTATTGTAGCTAGATATTTTTTCTCTGCCCTTGAATTCTGATATGGCTTTGGTAAGCCATCTGACACATCTTACAAAACGTAAGGATAAAGACAGAGACAGACCTCACAGGTCCAAAACTGCTGATGACGCTTCCGTTAAGCTAGTCATCAGTTCTCTTGTCCCCAGTGAGGAGCTTTCGCAGCCCCTGATGGCCGCATATGTGGATTCGCAGGCCACTACCAAGACCCTTTCGAAGTCCGGTATGGTGCCAGACTCTTCTTTGACTAAGGATCCTGCGGATGTCTCTACCTTGGATGGGTGCGGAGCCGCTGAGCAGGCACCGGCTTCCGAGGAAGTACGTTGCACTATCGATACTCGACACATACCTTCTTTTGCGTCTACAGTTCTTTCAAAAACCTCCGAGTTTCTAAGGCCCAGGGTACGAACCACACCATAAAAACCAACGACCCAAGCTCAGGTGCCTGCTTCCTTGCCTCAGTCTCAAATGCTTAAAATGGTGGAAGACCTTATAATGCTTATTAGGGGAAGCCAGGCTACCCCTTCCAAAAGAAAGAGATTTGTCCCCAGTAGTTTTATCTGAACAGGAGTCTGATGACTCTGATGCACCTGAATATGAAGATATGCAACCCCTCTCTGCTTATGAGGATTCTGATGCAGAGGAATCATCCCCTCAGCCTCACCACTCAAGGACTTTTCCTTTGGGGAAGCCCTACATACTTTATGGGAACATTTCTAATGGGAATGTCAGGATTACCTGCAGTCAAGAGACTCGGTGTATTCTTAGATCTTCCACAGCACAGACCTCTGGCCATTCCTCCTATCCTGGATGTTGTGGATGATGTTTTTATGGAATCCAGCAGACTCCTGACACCCACCCTTCTGCTCCAAGGAAACCTGACTGGTACTAGTCCCTGACTCACTCAAATGTCTTTTCAAAAATCCTACTGCTGACCCTGAGGTCCTCTCTCAAGGACCTAAAGGAATCCCACCCCCTCAGATAGGGATTCCTGAGCATTAGACAGATGGGGTAAAAAAAATATACACCTTTGCTACTCTTGCTATTGGAGCACTAAATTGTCAGCTCCATATGCTGAAATAGCAACATGCCATGGAACTCCTCAAACAAAAAAAATCTTCTTTTCCTGCTTGTGCAGAAAATAGAGTTACAAGAGTTAATGCATTCTGCACGTCAAGTAGCTAAGCACACCTTAGAATGTGGTTTTGACACCCTAGAAGCGTCTTGCAGGGCAGCAGTCACTGGTTCTGTCCTTAGAAGGCATACTTGGCTTAAGGAACAGCCCTTGCCAGACCATGTCAAATCCAAATCATTGGACGCACCCTTGCACAAAGGCAACTTATTTGGCACCAAGGCAAAAGAGGTCTTAAAAAAGATGGAAGAAAAAGCTAAATCTATGCAGTTAGACTTCTTACAGGTCCAGCCACCGAGGTTCAGTAGGCATTGCCCCTCCAAGCACTGGTCCTTTCCTGCCCCCTCCAAATCAGCCCAGCCCAGACCCAGGGGAAGCAGGACCCCAGACAACAGCCCCAGGGAATGCAGAGATCTAAGCAATGGAGTTCCTCCTCTTCAAAACCAGGGAGTGCAAAGCCACCCCTCATGGTAAGAACTCGCAATGACTGTACACTTCCACCCCCTCCCTCTGCCCACCTACTCTTGCCCCTAGGAGGAAAACTCTCCTTCCATGCAAGCACCTGGACCACTATTACCAATGACTGCTGGGTCCTCAACATACTGTCCCAGGGATACAAATTTTATTTCCACACTCTACCAACCCCAAAATGGTCCCCATATCTTCTCCCAAACCAGTGAGCATAGGCCAAAAAGTAAGTCCTTTCCTTGCTCTCTATGAGGGCAATAGGGCATATTCCTGCAAAACAGATAGGCCAAGGTTTCTACTCCAGACTCTTCCTGGAACCAGAAAAGAGGGCACATGGCACCTCATCCCTGATCTTTCCATTCTAAACACCTTTCTGGTGATATAATTCAAAATGCTCACCCTCCTGCAGCTTCTACCTATGCTCTCCAAGGATGCCTGGTTAGCCACCCTAGACCTAAAAGAGGCCTTTCCTACACATCCCATTCAGGGAATCATGTAGGAAATACCTACGTTTCAGGGCAGGATCACCGAACTTTAAGTTCTCTGTGCTTCCCTTTGGCTTATCCACTGCTCCCAGAGTTTTCACAAAATGTCTAGCTCCAGCCATTGCTTTTTGCAGACCAAGAAATATTCAAATTTACCCATACTTAGACGACTGCCTGATTCAGGCAGACAGTCAGGAAAAGCTGCTAAAGCACCTGACCTTTGTTAAAGGACCTACTGACCTCCCTGGGGTATACTATCAACAAAAAGAAATTCAAGCTAGTACCCACTCAAAAAATTGTATTCCTGGTAGCAAGCCTGGACACAGCATCCCAGATGGCATTCCTTACACCTTAAAAACAAACCTACTTGACAGCCTACTTCTCTCAACTAGCCACCAGGAGCCAGTTATTCGCAAGGAAAATCTTGCAAGCTCTGGGGTTCATGGCTTCTTGCATTCTACTCATTCCATATGCCAGACTGCATATAAGGAAAGTACAATGGTACCTAAACAGCCATTGGTGTCAGCACTCCCAAGACCTGGAAACTCTTATACCAAATATACCTTGTCAAAGGAAAGATTTTCTTTGGTGGGCAGCAGCATGCTACCACAACAAGGGACTTCCCTTCTCACAACCCCACACCACCCAGACCCTCACCACAGATGCACCACATTATGCCTGGGGTGAGCACCTGGACAGCAGGTCCATTCAGGCCCAAATCAAATACATCTGCACATCAACCAAAAAGAGATTAGTTCAGCACGCTGTGACAGCTTTCAGACCCCTACTCCCCCCAGGGCCTCTACTGATCAAAACAGACACCATGGTGATGTGGTATATCAACAAGCAGGGAGGGACCCACTCTTATCCTCTCTGCAGGCTCACCATGACCCTGTGGCACACTGCCTTAGCCATGCAACTGCACCTGTTAGCACAATTCCTGCCAGGCTCTCTCAACTCTCTGGCAGACAACTTGAGCAGAAATCTGCTTGACCCACATGACTGGCAGCTAGACCAAAGAACCTTCACCCTTGTAACCCAGAAGTGGGGCACCCTGAAGGTCGACCTCTTTGCCTCCCACTCCAATCATCAGCTCAGCAAATACTGCACCAGGGAACCTCACAGAGAGGTCTGGAAAGTGGATGCTCTATCCTTCAAGTGGGTAAAACTCTCAGTATATGCATTTCTCTCTCTACCACTCATTTAAAGGGTACTGCTCAAAATAAGGGAGGAAAAACCGAGGACAATCCTGATTGCCCCAGACTGGCCAGGCCAGCACTGGTACCCACTGCTGCGCAGCCCGTCACCCCTGCCACCATGGCATCTACCTCAGATCCCAACACTCCTGACTCAGAGGAATGGAGAATTCATGCATCCCCAATTGTAGACCCTCAGTCTGGCAGCCTGGCGTATTCCCTGTCCACTCAACAAGCTGCCAGTCTAAGCAAACAAGTTCTAGATGTTATACGTGAGGCCAGATGCCCCAGCACTAGAAAGTCTTATGCTGACAAGTGGAAAAAGTTTTGCACCTGGATCCAGGCTAAGGGAGCTGGAACGGCACAGCCCTCCCTACCTCTAATCCTGGATTACCTCGCTGACCTACTACACAGAGGTCTATCCTTCTCCTTTATTAAAATGCATGCTTCTGCCATCTCTGCTCATTACAGCAAGCCACCTCTCTTCACACAACTTCTCGTCAAACAGTTCCTTAGAGGGGCTAACAACATAAGGCCACCCAGAAGAGCTTCTACCCCAGCTTGGGACCTAAACTTTGTGTTGGAAAAGCTCACCCTGCCCCCCCCCCCTTTGAACCTGCAGCTTCAGCAGTTAGTTTATCTCTTGGAAGACAGCCTTGCTTCTGGCCATCACTTCAGCTAGAAGAGTATCTGAGCTACAAGCACTTATGGGTATAGAGCCCTTCATCATTTTCCATGCTGACAGGGTCTCCCTCAGGACTAACCCATCCTTAATGCCAAAAGTGGTGTCCGGTGTGGCTCTCAACCAATCAATTCATTTGCCCACCTTTTTCCCTAACCCGCAAAACAAGGGGGGAAAGGATTCTGCACTCTCTAGATATGCACAGACAGCTCCGATACTACCTAGACAGGACTAAATTGTTTAGAAAACTGATCAATTGCTAGTCAGCTTCGCAGAGGGCAAGGCCATATCCAAAAAAACATTTCCAAATGGATAGCACACCGCATCCATTTCTGCTACAAATAGCACCGGAAACCTCCCCCTAAGGGGGTCAGGACACATTCCACCAGAGCAACCTCCACCTCTGCAGCTTTCCTCAGAGGGGTCCCCACCAGGGACATCCTGGAGGCTGCAACATGGACATCTGTTAATACCTTCACCAAGCATTACCACCTGCCTATCTTCTCCAAATCCAGGGCAGGCTTTGCCACCGCAGTCTTGCAGGTCATCCTAGCCAGCCCCCAGTCTTCTTGACTGTCTCCACCCTTTTCTTTAGCTTTGGGAATCAACCCAAATGTGATGACTGCAACAGTGAAACACGAAGAGCATAGTACAGTTGTGTACACTTACCATAAATGTAGATATTAGAGTGTATTCACTGTTGAAGTCCTGGTTTCCCTCCCTCCATCCCTCTAGTCTCTCTCTGACTCTCTCCTTTCAAGGAATTTGTGGTATTTACTTTCTACTGTTGGTGTTCTTCCACTATTACCTAGCTGCCTCTTGGGGGCTCCTGATATGGCAAGAAAAACTGATGTAATGGCGTCGGCCACCTTATTTTATACCACTGACAACCTGACGTCAGTCCTGGAGTGACAGCAACTGACGCAGAAATACTACGCCTCTGGTATTCGGGCCGACTGAGGGCAACCCTGGCAGGGATAACATAAATGTGATGACTGCAACAGTGAAGTCACTCTAACATCTACATTTCTGGTAAGTGTACACAATTGTACTTTATAACAGCAGGTTTGCATTGTCTTCTGTCTCAACTTTCCCTCTCATCCTTCATACTCCTTATCTAAATTGTCATCTAGTATCTCATGACTAATCAAATAGATGTGTCTGGCCTTAGGAATTCAGCCTTTAGCAGACTTCTGTTATGACTGGTAGGATATTGAAAATTTTTTTGTACCCGTTTGCCCGCTTGTACCAAATACTATCTGGAGGTTTGTAGGGAAGGAGCTTGTGTTCTGGATCCAAAAGCTTGAAAAGATGCTGAAGTTGGGTCCAATAACCTCATCCATTAACCAAATGCAGAGAGATCTAGCCTTGTGGTATGTACATAACTTTTGTTCATTGAGCCCTGTATCCAGGTTTTCCGGGCAAGAAACATTGCACAGGTAGGTGACTCTATTCTCAGTCAACATGCACACAAGTGTGATCATCAGACATATCGGAATAAGGTTGTGGTCATTTGCATGTGAAGTCTCTATTCTGTCTACTTTTTTTCTGGAATATTTCCTCCTACATATTGCATACTAACTGCAGAACCAGAGATGTTCATACATCCATTTGATGGACTGGAATCCCTCCTAGTGTTTATACTTTGTGCCTGTTGTTTACTTCCCCATGAACATGCATGGAGTAAAAAGAATAATGAATGATAAGAGAGCAATACTTGAATTGATACCTGCTATGGTAGAGTAGGATGATTGATATTCCAGCATATGTATCATTTCCATTTGATAGCATCAAATAACTAGCTTACGTGTGATTTGTCTTAAATTTTTTTTTCTTGACACCCATGGTATTCTTTTGTATATTTTAACTCCAAATTAGGCATCTGATGGGTGTTTTGTAAAGTGGTTATAGTTAATGGCATGATTTCGAGTTTTTGGTCATGATCCCTACTTTGGTTCCTAGATGAAAGGAGAAACTGCTCTTGGAAAAAAATAGTACCTAACTCTCCAGAGACTCCATGTTGGTCCAGTGGCAGTGATGACAGCAAGGAATACATGGTGTCCTGGGTTCAGTCCCCAGATAAAGGGTCCGTTTTCCTTTCCTGTTGAGTTAATACAATACATGGTTCACAATTCTGCAATGAATGCTTGAGTTAAAAAAAATCCCAAAAATCATTTTCTTGTTGAAAGGAGAAACTACTCTTTGAGGGAGGAAACTGGGTACCTAACTTTCCAGAGGCAATGACAACTGTATGGAATGCATGGCGGAGATCCTAAGTTAACTTCCAAGACAAAGGTCAGTGTTTTCTTGTCCTGTTGAGTTGTTAATCTTTGAAGGAGATTCTGTAAAAATGAATTGATTTGCTACCTATCTTTTATCTTTGCCCTTGTATCCAGGACAGGGTTGAAAAACGAATCTAGCATTTACTTGGGTTAGATGCATGTTTTAAATTAATGTTAAAAAAGAAAGTGGATAGAATAACAGGTTTTATGTTAGCATGAATTTTCTGAATAGTATGAAGCTTGAAACTGAAATGTCTGCCAATATTTTTTTAACTTTAGTCTTTAATGATTTGCCACTAATTTGCAAGAACCACAATTTTATGAAAAATGGAACAAAAATATGAGGCAAAAATCTGGACCTTCTGCAGAAATCTGTACAGTTGAGAGGTACACTATGTCTGTGTGTGTGGGTGACTAGTGTAATGGTTAAGACACAATGTACAAGGTTTGATTTTGATGACTGGTTACAGGCTAGGCTTAAAATGGACCTTCAGGGCAGTTAGCTTAGTATTCAGCTATGAAC